>NC_046665.1:85199198-85200238 GCF_010883055.1 Belonocnema kinseyi | reverse complement strand
TGATCTAAAACTTTCCAGAAAACTTCTTTGAACCTTAATGAACAATTTTCTTACTGAAAGCTTTCCGTAGCTTAAAATTCGTTCGCTAAACGAGGCGCTTGAAGGTTGAAATTCACGATTTTTGCAATTGCCTCAAAAAAAAATTAATAACTTTTTTGTTTATTACAATATTCTCGTTTTTCTTTCTTAGATAGTTTCAGAAGACTTAAACACGTACTTTGTATGGGGGAAATCGAGAAATGATAAAAATTGGCTAAATTAGCGCGAGTTGAAGTGAAAAAAGTTTGGAATTTTTCGTTTTCAAAAAATCCACTTTTTACCAATTATCTCAAAAACTACAAAACCTATAAATTTTTGCAAGAAGAAAAAAAGATGCGCCTTGAAATTCTATACAAGTATCAGTCTTTAAAATTGAAATTCGAAAGATTTTTAAAATTGACATTCAGGACAATACTTCTCAGGCTGAATCCGGCCGTGTCCCCTTTTGGTCGCCAGCGGTTCAATTATTCATTATTAGGAATATCGAGTATTTGATTTATATAATTTTAAATCGGTGAGCGAGGTGTTTTCTCCACTCATTGTTCCTTTTGCAAAATTCCATAATTCTGTGTTGTAAAATGATTTGATGAAACAAATCAATCCTTTCTTCGACCGTTGATATTTATTGATTTCAAATCGTAGATTTCAAATTATTTGTCTTACGGTCCAATCGTAAATCGAAAAAATAAATATGAGTCAAAAAAACAAGTTCTTCGAAACTCAGATATTTATTTAATAGAAAAAACTCCTTTCAAAACTTCCTGACGTTTAAGTACACATGCGTACCTTTTTCAAAGGTTCTTAAACCTAAATAATTATATTAAAAATTAGTAATTTTAGTACGAACAAATATGATAGATAATTACGTGGATTTGAATAAATTGTTACCTGAGTTGATAATAGTTTAAATAGTCAAACAGATCAATTTTCAGTCAAAAAAAAGGAACATTTCAGTCAATAGTTTTAAGAAAATTAATTAAAATTTAGTCATTTTTTGAAGT
>NC_046665.1:85195711-85199098 GCF_010883055.1 Belonocnema kinseyi | reverse complement strand
ACAAATTCTTTTGTCGAAAATCCGCTTTATACAACTCTCGAATATTCAGTTTTTTTCAAATTCAAATTCTATCTCAGTATAATTATTGAATAATTATTTGCACAAGTTATTTTTATAACCAATATCAGCCGACTTACCGGTAACTTTCCGCAAACGCGAATTTTGCCGTAGAATAATTGTTTTACGTTAACCATTTATTTGTAATAAATACATAGATAACGCCAACAAATTATCGCCATCATTAAACTTCTTTATCTAATGCACATTTCGAGGTAGAATTATTAGTTCCATTTTAAAACTATTTTTCTAAGTGGATAGATAACGATAAAAAAATAAATAAAAGATAATTACGTGCTGTGAACCGAAGAAGGGGGCTATGGTATGCGACTTTTCCGAAGAGTATAAAAGAGAAACCGCAACGCATATTTTCAAAAATACTACAAACGCGAAAAGTCTTTGCAACTTTCAATATTTTCAATAATGTACGTAAAAAGAAAAGTTCTCGTATCTACTGTCCTGTGCATCATGACTGTTGCAGCACTTTGGGCTGTAGCGGATGCATGGCCTACAAGTAAATATTAAATATCATTCTCAAATTTCAGTCGTGTTTGATATAAGAACCTTTTTTTTATCTGTTTAATAAAAAATTATATCTGTGAAAATTTGAAAGAATAACGGATTATATTTTTAAAGAATTTTTAATAACATCTGGGAATATAACAAAAAATTGTCACATATTTTTCGGCCTATGGTAAATTTCTGTAGAATCGCAGAAACTTTATAGCGAAATTGTGCCATTTTTCCCTTATATTGTGAGAATTGCTAAAGTCAATTAAGACTGGAACAACATATTTGGTACAATTAAAAACAATTCTTCTTCTGAGTAACAACAACCAGTAAGGGAGCGTTCACATATTAGTTAACATTAAAGGGGGGGGGGGGTCGTGTTTCGTTACGGTCTGTTATGCGTGGGGGGAGGTATTTTGACTAGTTACGTAACATTTTTAATTTATGAATTATCTGCACCATAAACTTTGTAAATAAATATTTCTAAATACATAATTTTACTTCATCATAAAATATATTTCTAAATGTTTCTAAACATAATTGATCGAAGGAAAAGTTTTATTGTAAATAATGATTTAATAATGGAAAATAATGACTTTCTTAACATTTCGCTATCACGCTAAAATTGGTCATCCTTCTTACATTTTCAAAAAGATTAGAAAAATTAAATTATGGGCAAAAACTTATTTTGAAGAATTCTAAAAAAATTAGAAGCTTTTAAATAATTACGAATGATATGAGGAAATTATGTTTTTTTCAACAATTCTGGAAATTTTTGAATGGTACAGGTTTTATTTTATGCAAATAATTGTAAGTTTTGAAGATTTTAAAATGTGTTGGGACAAGAATATGGAAGACTTTGAAACAATTTTGTTAATTTTCCAGGATTTCAAGATTTGTTAGTTTAAACTGAATTTTGCAGGCTGTCGAGGGAATTAAAAAAATGTTATTAAGATTCATGAGAAAATTAAAAAAGATTACAATTTTTTTTTAATTTTTTGCAATTTCTTTTAAATTGTAAAATATTTTAAAGCAAAATTTTGTAATTTTGCCATATTAAATATTTTCAGAAGAAATTTTAGTAAATCTTAGTAAGTTTTTACAGGATCTAAAAGTGATTAAAACTTGTAGAGATTTTTTTAGAATTTTGTAAGGTTTCACGAAAATAAAAATCATATTTCGAGGTTCCTAGGAAAAATTACAATAATTTTTTAAAAATAATTTTAAGACTGTTTAAAAATATTTCAAAACATTTAAGTTTTCTAAAATTGTCAAAGAAGATTTTTACAAGTTCTAAGGCAATTTTGTTAATTTTACAGAATTAAAAGAAATGCAGGTAAAACTTGAATAGTTTTTAAAGATTAGAAGGTTTAGAAGGTCCCAAAAGAATAAAAAAAAAGAATTTGCTTAAGATTCTTGTAAAAATTTGTGATTATTTTTTATTTTGAAAACTGAACTTTAAGAGAAAATTAAAAAAAGCTTTTCAAACATTCAAACGAATTTTAAAATTTCGAAAAATAGTATAGAATATTTGAAAGAAATATGTTTCCATTTGGTTAGATGAAAAAATATAAGTAAAAGAATAAATTTAAGAAATATTTAGAAGAATTGAAGAGATTCAAAAAAAATCTTAAACTCTAAAAGACTTTTAGAAATTAAAAATTTTAAAGTTTAAAAAAAAACAACTTTAGAATCTTTAAAATAATTTTGAAGTGTTTCAAGAGAATAAACAAATTGTCTTAAAATTCCTGGTAAAATTTGTAAGATTATAAGGCAATTTTTTTACATTTTGAATGATTTTTCGAAATTTTTAGATAAATTCGAGTCAGCTAAAAATATTTTTAGTTACTTAGGACGCTTTACATATATTAAAAATACTTAAAAACTTAGAAACATATCTGAAAATTTATGAAATATTTGTTGATTTCTTCCAAACTTCTAAAAGTTCTAAACATAATTTAAAAAGACTCGAATTTTCCTAATATTTTTTAAAATCCTACAAAAGAAAAAATTTAGATTCTTTTTTGAGAAATTCTAAGCATTCAAACATTATTTTTAATTTTTTGAAGAATATTATAGAAATTATATTTATATACTCTTAAAAGCAAACTGATAATATATACTTTCTTGTTCTTAATATTTATAATTTAATGTATATTATATTATTATTATATTATTTTGTATTCTTTATGGTATTGAAAAAAATTCTAAATTTGTGAATTTCCATTAGTATTTACATTAAGTAACTTAAATATTTATATGAAAAGAAAAAAGATTGAAAAAGCATTTAGTGTTACATCGAAGTATTATTTATTTCTAGTCAATACAATTTAACTTGAAAAAACCTTTTTTCATTTAGAAAATGCTTATTATGTTTTAATCATAATACAAAAATGTTACACAATATAAAAGTTCTTTGAAATGTACATTTATATGACTATTATTATTATTTACTTCCTACGAATGAGCCGACTTTGAATTTTTATAATTTTTTTCTTTCAACTCCATCTTTTTGTACCACACAAGAAAAATTGTGCAAATATGCAGACAAATTTGTGTGATTCTACGGAAATTCATTTTTACAATAAGTCTAATAATATTCAAAAAGCGTTTATTATTTAAGACATTTATTGCAATTAAAAAACATGCTATAAAATGTGTGTCCACATACAAAATGGCGGTAAAGTAACTTGCAAAAATGATAACAAAATGTGTTTCAAATTGCAGGCCGCTCGCAACAGTGGGAGAAGTAAAAGAAGAAGCACCACACCACTTTAAAAGCTTTCATGGAATAACAGACAGAAAAACTAAAATAAAGAA
>NC_046665.1:85193654-85195611 GCF_010883055.1 Belonocnema kinseyi | reverse complement strand
AAATTAAGACTTGAAAGATTGAAGGCTTTCGAATGTTGATGTATTTATACAGGGAAATTGGATCTTTTAGTCATGTTCAACTATTTATAATATTTATTTTCGGCAAATTAAAATTTCAAAATTTATATATGAAAAATATGAAATAACTTTTTTATTATTTTTAAATAATTTTTTTAAGGTCTGGTGTCGCCAAGTCACTTTCTTGTTGAATGGAAAAAATTTCAAGTGTGGGCCATCCATGAACTATGTTACCAATTATCAATTTTAATACTTACATTTTAAATTTCTAAGATTTCAAGCCAAAATATATTTGATTTTCCACGAAATAGCTGAATTTTTAACAAAAAAAACAACAAAAAACGAATCAGCAAAAAAATTGTCAACCAAACAGTTGCTTTAACGACCGAATAGATAAACTTTTCAGCAAAAGAGACGAGTTTAAAAAAAATAGTTATTTCACCTCAGAAGGATGAAAATGTTTTTTTTTAAGATTTGATTGAAAATAAATTTTTGTTGTAAATTTCTTTATCGAAAATTTTTAATTTTCAGTCAAAAAATGCAATTGTTTGGTTGAAATATCAACTGTTACAACTTGGTTGAGAATTTACGGTTTTTTGTTAAAAATTCGGTGAACAATTTCAAATAAAACATATAATTTTCAACCAAAGAGATGCATTTTTAATTAAAATTATGAATCTTTGGCAACAACAAGATAACGAATTTTGAACAAAGGAACTAATTTTTCAACCAACTAGTTGAATTTTTAATTTTAAAAAATGAAATTATTCACATATATAAAGATTTTTTTAAAGAACCAAAATAAAACAAATTTTATGAATTTTTAAACCAAAAATATGAAATTAAAAAAAATAATCTTATGAAAATAAGTTTTCAAACAATAATCAATTTTTAACTAAAAATGTAATAGTTGAATTTCCGGTAACAAAAACAGTCTTAGCCAATAATGGAGTGATTAAAAATTCATTTGAGGAAAGCGTCGAGTTTTAAACACAAATATGATGTTTTAAAAAAATAGTGGAATTTTCAACAAAACAATACAATTGTTGTAGTTGGAAATTGATCTCTTTCAGTTGAAAATAAAATTTAACACTTTATTTTTTGATAAACATGCATTGATTTTAAATCAAAAGCCATCTTTTAGATGTTTAGTTCAAAAATGATCGTTTTTAGTTGAAAATTCGGCTATTAAATTTTGCAATCAACATTTACCTTTGTGGTTGAAAATTCAACTACTTCGTTGAACAAACAAAAGCGGAGCGGGCTATAAAGAGTTAGTTCCCACCCACCGTAAGCCCTAAAATCGGCGCTATAGAAGAGTTTCACTGTATTTTCTTAAAAAGCCATCTCTTTTGTTAAAAAACAACTAATTGGTTGAGGGTTGAACTTCTTTGTTAAAAACTCATTTTATTCGTTGAAAATTTAACTATTTTGCTGAAAATTCGTTTGTTTTTTTTGTTGAAAATTGCTTCTCTTAACTGACAATTTAACTATTTTATTTTTGTTCTTGGCTAAAAATGGCTTGTTTTTAGTTATCAATTCAATTATTAAATTTTTAATTTAAAATTGAACCTTTTTAGTTGAAAATTTCACTATTACATTTTTTATTAAGAATTCATCTATTTTGGTTTAAATTTGACTTGCTGTTGTTGAAATTTCAACTGTTTAGTTAAAAATGAATTTGTTTCGAATGAGAAATCCATTATTTTGCTGAAAACTCGCCTTTTTTATTTGAATTCGATTGTTTTTTTTTATTTAAAATTCATATCTTTTTTATTTGAATATCAATGATTACATTTTTCTATGGAAATTCATTTTTTATTGAAAACTCAACAAGTTGATTCAAAAATCCGTTCCTTTTTAAAATTTGATATTTTGTTGTTGTTGAAGATTCATCATTTTAGTTGAAAATTAATCTTTTTGTTTGAAAAACAAATTT
>NC_046665.1:85147517-85193554 GCF_010883055.1 Belonocnema kinseyi | reverse complement strand
TATAGATTTTTATTTCTAAATTCGCAAAAAATTGCCCTCTAGCTCCACTGAGATCTGAAACTAAGATTGACGGTCTAATGCTCTTACACACTAAGCTACGCGAGAGACAAGAGGTTAAAAATTCGCCTTTTTGGTTGAATGTCACATATTTTTAGTTGAAAATTCCTCCCTTTGGTTGAAATTTAATTTTTTCAACTAGAAATTTCATTGTTCCATTTTTGGTTGAACATTTATGTTTTTGATTAGAAAATGTAACTATTTGGTTAAAAATTGAACTATATTGTTGAAAATTTAATTTATTTTTTTAAAGTTACCTCTTTTGGACTAAAATTAAACTGTTTTATTAAACATTCTTCTTATTTCGGAAAAAATTCGTCCCTTTGTATCAAAAATTCAGTTATCTTCTAAAATATAATAAATAAAAAAATAATAAATTTTTGAAGTACGAATAATTCTGATCCCCTTTTCTTTACGAAAAGGGATTGTCAGATCGATATCCGCGTGAGAAAATCTACGCAACAAATAGTAAGTTTGCGCCTCACGATTCCAGGTTATACGCGGTTATAGAATGCTCGAACCGGCAGTTTTCCTTCTCCAACAGCCCGGAGAACTTCGGGTCAAATTCAACTCTCCAGAGTCCCTGATAAAATTCAAAAATATTTTATTTTAAGCCATTTTTTTACAATTTTCCTTGTCCCTAATTTTTTATAAATTTATAATAAATACTGCCCCCCCCCCCCCCTTGGAATAAATCTAATTAATTTATTATGATCTCATTTTACTCATTATTTAAGCAAAAGTATTATACAGTTATATAAAAAGTGCATTGAAAAACGAAAAAGTGATTAAAAGTGCCAAAATGCAAGTTTATTGTTTGAAAGAAGTATAATATTAAAGGCTATTTTACATTTAAATCATGGCAATTCATGGTAAGTAATTATAAAAAATTATTTTATTGCAAATTTATTTATAAAATATTTTGTAATATAATTATGTACTGATTTGATTTTTCCTTTCTTTTAAGTCAATAGTGTTTCAAAATCTTTGACAGGAAAGAAACTTTCATTTTAACATAGAATATTTCTTTCTCCAATCTAAAATTTCTTTTAGCCGATTTCTTGCCAGGCTGACGAGACTTTCAAAACCACGTGTTTCTATTTCGTCATTCCGGCTGGCGTGTCTAATATAGATGCCTCCTATTTTATTCATTTTATAGAAAATTTATTCTCAAACAGGGATCTTTAAAATTTAACTCAAAATTTTATTTCAACGGGGATTCATTCCTTGACCTTCAAGTCACCTTCAAATATAATCGATGAGGAATGACAAAAAAATGGAACATTTTTATTAAATTTAAATTTCTTTGGTTGCTCCTAAATCTTCAAAATTTAACAATAGAAATTTTTTAAATAACTTGGAACAAAGTTTTTAAATAAGTGTAACTAAAAAATTTATTTTTTATTAATTTAGATATTTTAACTTTTGTGTACGAATTAAAAAATTTTATTTTAAATTTACAGAAAATCATTTTTTCTGTAAATCTGGGTTTTGGGTTCATTATTCATCGACCCTGTATCGTGGAATCAATGCTTCCCCTATCTGACGCAATGTGCCCACATGCATTTCAAATGCAAATGTAGATAATAATTTTTTTTTATTTCATTTTTTATTTATTATTTTATTGCAAAAATTCTATAGTTTTCCATTAAATTCTTTTCATTTATTATCACTTACAATAAGACCCTTGAATTCTTTAATTTTTAAATCTCAACAGTATCTTATTTTATTCTATCTTTATTAAGGGATTTGATTCTTACGCTTCGTGCTATTCAACTTTAAATCACATTTAAGAATTGAACCACTAACTGTACTTGTAACATTGATTGATTTACTACCTCAGCGTGGACGTTTGAATCAAGAAAAAAATTCCCGGTTTAAAAATGTTTTTCACGGTCATTGAAATTAAAAATTTCGAATTCTCAAAACGGAATTTTTTAATTTTAATTAGTCAAAACTGACCTGCAAATTAAAGTACTGATAAAGTAATTAATCTGAATATGAATATTTTAAAATTAAAACTGACAAACATTTTAAATCAAACTTTTTAAAATTAAAACATGCAATAATTTGCACGCATAAAACGGAAGATTGCAAGATTTTTCAATTAAACAATTTTATAATAAATTTCATTAAACTGCAACATTATTTTTATAAATTGAATCGTTCAGTTTTCATTTAAAAATTAAAAGTTCCCCTGTTTTATCTGAATGCTGAAAATAACCTATCCCCCCCCCCCACCCAGCCACTAAATAAAAATGTAAAAAATTGGCGTCTTTCAATTCAGAAAAACTTAAAAATCTAAATTTCCTACCTTCCAACTGAATGAAAATCTTAATAATAAAAAATTTTTCTTTCCTAATTTAGAATAAAATCGAAACCAAAAGTTCCATCTTTCCAAACAACAGAAAATCTGCAAAAATATCCCTCTTCCAATTCGGAAAAATAAATTTCGAGTTCCCCTCTTCAACTCAATAAATATTCCAAAGAGAAACAATGGTCTCTTCTAATTCAGAAAAAAATAAAGAACCAAAATATCTCCCTTGCTAACTCTATAAAAATTTAAAAAATAAAAAAGTTCCCTTTTCTAATTAAAAAAAAAATTGAAATCCAAAATTAACTCCCTTCCAGCTCAATAAAAATGATTAAAACAAAAAATACGTCTATTCCAATTTAAAAAATTGAAAATAAATCATTTTCCCTTAAATTCAATAAAAATTTTAAGAAGAAAAAAATGGCGTCAGCCAATTCAGAAAAAGCGGAACCAAAATTTTATAATTTCTAAATAATAAATATGATAAAAACAACAAAGGGCCTCTGCTAATTGAAAAAAAAGTGAAAGCGTACATTTTCTCCCTTGCAACTTAGAAAAACTGTTTGAAATAAATTTTTTGTCCACTTCGTAAAACATTGAAACTCTACAAAAATGTTAAAAAGAAAAAATGGCTTCTACCAATTCAGAAAAGACAAGAATATGTCATCCCTTTTAACTTAATAAAGATTATAAAAACAAAAACAGGCCTTTTCTAATTAAAAACAAAAATGAGAATTATGAATTCTAACACTATAAAAATCTTTAAAATAAATGCCCTCTTCAAATTCAGAAAAAACAGAAAGCCACAATTTCCTCCATTCCAACTAAATAAAAATGTTAGAAATAAAAGATTTCTTAATTCTTCTAAAAACATATTTCAAATACATTAAATGATAAAAACAAAAGAGGGCCTCTCCTACAAATCTTTAAAATATAAAATTGCCCTCTTTTAATTAAGAGAAAAATATTAAAAATATAAACTCATCACCTTCAATTCAAGACAAAATACCGAAAAGAAAAAAATGATGAAATATTAAAAAACAAAATTTCCTTCTTTCCAACTTGATAGAAATCTTTAAAATATAAAATTACCCTCCTTCATATTCAGAGAAAAAGATTGAAAATAAAAACTTACCAACTTCAACTTAGTGAAAATGCTAAAAACAAAAAATGGCTTCTTCCCATTCAGAAAAAAGTGTCGCTCCTTTCAACTATATAAACATTTTTAAAATAAAAAGGCTTCGCTTTTCTAATTAAAAAATTAATGAAAATAAATCATTCTACCCCTAACTAAAAAACATTATAAAAAGAAAAAATGTGACCTCTAATAATTAGAAAAAATGTCAACCTTTTAACTGAATAAAAATTACAAAAACACAAAAGGGCCTTTTTTAATTTAAAAAAACAATTGAAAACGAAACTTTTCTTTCTTCAAACTTGTAAAAAATAAAAAAAAAGTTCCCTTAATTCTTTCAATTCATAAAACATTGAAAACCAAAATATCCTCATTTACATCTCGATAAATATCTTAAAAATATACAATGTCGCTCTGCCAATTTAACAAAAATAAAAATTTCCTCGTTCAACAATCTATATAAAATGTCTATAAAATCTATAAAAATGATACAAGGCTTTCTATTTAAAATAATTTAGTTTTAAACTGTTTAGTTTTCAATTTTTGATTCATAATTGTTTATTTTAAATAAGCCATCACATTTTTCTAAATATTCCAAATGGTTATATTTTTATTTACAAAAATTTCAAACTGAGTGGGCTATTTCAGATTGAAAGAATGCTTCAATAGGAGTTTAAAGTATATAAAAGCGTTTAATTATAAATCTATTATTTTGAAATTATTTTAAACTTGAAAATAGTTCATAAGATTTTAATCAGAAGTTTAATACTAAGAATTTTGTTTTGAAAAAATTCAATTTTGAACGTAAAAATCTCTGAATTTTTAAATTTGTAACAGATTTAGAATTGTCTTATAAAATTAAATATTGTTCAATTCTCAACACTCGAACTATAGTTCAGTTTTAAAAATCATGATTTAATTTACATTTTATTTAATACGGTTTTTATCCAAAAGTTTCAAATTTAAAATCTTTTAATTTTTAATTATTTAAGTCTCCAAACCGGCGTTTCAAAATTCTTTAAATTTAAATGGTACTACTAAAAATAAATACCTGAAATGGAAAATCTGTAAGGTAAAATATTTCAGAAATACACATCGTAAACTGAATTCTTGGAGAATTAAGAAAGTCAACAATTGAACTCGATTTTCGAAAAGAAGTTGAAACCGAATCTATTTTTAATTTTTTTTGTATCACATGATATGAAATTTGTGATATTTTTATGCACTCAAAAATATTGAATAGTCTTCTTGAAGAAATAATTTTTAAATATTAAGATGGAAATCGAAGAGAAGTTATTTTTGATGCACCATACTCGTTGTATTATGACGTAGCTCACGATCTGTTCTCAAAATAATCTTCTTCGTCGGTGGACCAACCGAGTTATTTCATTAGTTAAATGTCAGCTCAAGAAGGATCAAAAGAAAAAAAGATCGCACAGAAAGTGTATTCAGTCCAGTGTCACTCTGCATTTTGAAAACAGCTTTCAGGAGCTTGCAGTTTAATCTTGAAAGCTTAGCTTTAATCGCACTAAGCAACATTTTTATCTGACCTCAAATTCGAGGAAGACATAATCAGCATTATGAGTGGATAGATTTAGAAAATTTTAAACAATTATCAATAAAAAATAATATCGCATAATAATCAAGCTTCTACAAATGCAGACTTCACATTCTAAAATGTTCATAAAACCAGGGGAAATAGGGTCATCTTTCAAAGAAAATAGGGAAATAATAGGGCAATAAATTGTTGAAAATAAAATTAACTTAAGCCTATATTATATCATGACTTTATAAAGCTCTTTACGTGGGGTGATTTTTAGAGAGATTGATCAGCGGTCTCATTCGGAGCGGTGTTGTGGAACGAACACATTGCTAAAATATGCAACAGGAGAATTCGATATTAATTTAAAATGTACACCTTCTCCTACGCTTCCCTTTCTCATTTTTTCCATATGAACTTCTAGAACCGGGTGGATTACGCTTACACCGAAATAGATTTGACCTAATTCTATAACATAAAAAAACATTCCTATCAGATTTCGAGTCGAAATATATTGCATTTTGTAACAAAATAGTGGAATTTTCAAGCAAAATATTTTCCACCAAAAGAGATCAATATTCAGCCCAATAGTTGTAATTTCAACAAACAAATAAAATATTTAAAAAACAGTTGTATTTAGAACAAAATAGTTGAGTTTTCAATCAAAAGAGGCCAATTTTAACAAAACTGTTGAATTTTCAGCCTACAATGATGAATATTTGAATTAAAAAGACGAATTTTCAAAAAAAGAGTTTCATTTAAACAAAGAAAGGTTTTTCAGTCAGAAAATAAAAAAGTCAAAGAAATTGTTGAATTTTAAAGTAAAAAAGACGGATTTTCTACAAAAAAGTTAAGTTTTCAACAAAAAGCTAACTTTGAACCCAATGATTAAATCTTCTACAGAGAAAATTAATTTTCCACCAAAAATACGAATAGTTCAATCTTCTGCCAAAAACATAAAGTTTCAGAATCAAGGAAATTAATTTTGATCAAAGTAGTTGAACTATCATAAAAATATTTGAATTTTCAAACAAATAAAAAAACAACAAATTTTCTACAAAATAGTTCAATTTTCCAGCAGAAAATATTAATTTTCAACAAAAGAGATTGTAGAATCAACAAATTGTAGAATTTTCAATGGAAAAAGACGAATTTTTTACAAAACAGTTGAGTTTTCTTCAAAAAAGTTGATTTTCAACCCAATAGATGAATTTTCCACCAAAAAAATAATTTTCCATCGAAAAGACGTATTTTCAATAAAATGGTTAAATTTGTAACCAAAAATATGAATTTTTCAACCCCAAAAGAAGAATTTTCATTAAAATAGTTCAATCCTCAACAAAAACAAATTATTTTGCAGCAAACAGTTAAGTTAAAAAAAAAAACAAATAATTTTCAATCAAATAGTTGAATACTTGACCAAAATAGAATACGTTTTAAATAATAAATGTTTTCTTTAAAAATAGATAAATTATAGATAAAAGAGTTGATTTTTCAAGAGAAACAGTCGAATATATAAAAAAACGTTAATTTCGTAACTTAGAAAGATACATTTTCAAGAAAAAATTAAATTTTTTAACAGCATAGTTTGATTCTCAACAAAGAAAAAAATATACGTACAGCCAAACAAGATCATTTTTCTATCAGAAAATACATTTTTAAGCCAAGAAGGCGAATTTTCTTCCTAAAAATATAAATGTTCAACAAAACAATCCAATTTTAGAGCCAAAAAGATGACTAACAAAATAGTTAAATTTTCAAGCCAAAAAGATGAATCATGGATTATTATCCAAAATAAAAACGAGTTTTTAAAAAAATAATTACATTTTGAACCAAATTAGTTCAACTATCAACCAAGTAATTACGTTTTCATTCAAAATGTATGAATTTTAAACAAAAATATAATAGTTGGCATTTAAACAAAAAAAAAATTAATTAAAAACAGTTAAATTCAACCAAAAAAGACGAACCTTTAACAAAATAGTTAAATACTCAACTGAAAAAGCATAATTTTTATCAAGAACATTAATTTTCTACCAAACAAGAAAAAGTTTCAACAAAATACATGGATTTTACATTCAAAATATCATTTAAGTTGAATTTTTAGTTAAAAATAATTTTCAATAGAAAAAGATCGATTTTTTTTTTATAAAAAAGAGATGAATCTTCTACAAAAAGTTGAATTTTTAACCCGAAAATATGAAATTCAACCAAAAAAATTAATTTTCTACCAGTTGAATTTTCAACCAAAAACGATGAACTAAAAATGGAAAAGTTTCCTTTTCTGTTCAAAAAATTAATTTTCAACAAAATAGTTCATTTGTCAACCAAAGAGATGAATCTTCAATTTATAAAGTAATTTTACAAAAAAAAGAACGATTTCAACAGTTGAAAAAAGGTGAATTCTCAATGTAAATTTTAATGCTTTAATTTCCAACTAAAACGATCAATTTTAAACCAAATATGGAATATTTAAATTTTTACGAAAGAAAATTTGATAAGAAAGCGGTTCAGCTTTCAAACAAATAGTTAAATTTTCGATAAAAAGAAAAGACGACTTTTAACCAAAAAAAGTTTGATTCTTTTTAATGAGTTCAATTGATTCAGTCCGCATTTAAGCAAAAAAAAAACGTGAAAAAATTGAAAGTTTTTCGAATACAGGAGAAAAAATATAAATCGTTTACAATAGGGAAAAAGAATAGAATAATGGAAAGAGTGCCAAGTCTGCAAATGTTTTATGGATTTTTATTATTTTTTTTCAAAATTAAATAAAATCTTAATAAAAATGTTTCTTTGTTTTCAAAGTGCATCTAAGTTTAGAAGATAATTAGGTTTTAATTTTTAATTATGTTCGCCGTCCCAGATTTGGTATAAGATATCGATTGCGTGGGAGTATCAAGAATCGACGGGTATACTTTGTGAACATGCAACTCGTGAATACTTCAAACAAAATAAAGTCAAAGACCCAATAAGTTTTTTGCCATTTGGCATGCCATCAAACCTGTTTTGATTTTTACCTCAGGTTCCAGTTTTTTTATCATGCAAGTCGGTCCTGTAAAATTATTTATAGCTGTAAATTAATTTAAAATTAAATTTGATGGATTACCATCAGGAATAATCAATAAGTAAATGCGAAATCAAGGTCACTTTCAATTTAAAATGGGATGATAAAATTAAAGTAACATGATCGTATTCATCATGATTGAGGATCTTTAAATTGCAGATTTCCAATGTTCTGCCCTAGAATTTATAAAGTTTCAAAATAAAAACTATTAAACGTAGAAGCCTGAAAATTAAAAATTTTTTTAACTCGGAATTAGAAGCCAAGACTACTCAAATCCTGGAAAAAAATTCCCTGACAATTCTAAGATTTTTCAGGGCATAATTTTTCATAGCATAGAACCATGAAAGTATTTCACACTTTTTTAAACGATTGACTCGGAATATGTATAAAATTACGCGAGTTTATTATAAATAAGGCTTTTTGTTCAGTTTCTAGGAATTCAATTAATATTACAAAATATTTTGAAATAAATATTTGAAATAATACGGTCGATTAATTAAATAATTAAATAATACTAAAAAGATCTACTAAACTTACTTAAAACTTAGTGCATATTTAGTTAAATATAATGTGGGTACTATATTAAATTTCGTTTAAAACGCTTAAAATTCCTAACTTTTCAAGTAAAAATTTCGATTTTTAAAAATATAGATAAAAGTTTAACCAAATAGTTGAATTTTCGAACAAATAGCTAAAATTTGAAATAAAAAAGATCGATTTTAACCAAAAATGAAATAGTTAAATTTTTAGTTAAAAAAAAGCTTATTAAAAAAAAAGATTTATTTTAAAAACAAATTTAGTTTCACTACCAACCAAGTAGTTTTATTTTCACCAAAAAGAAGAATTTTTAACTAATATGATAAATATTTAATTGGAATACTTGAAGTTTTAATCAAATAGATAATTTTTTTAACAAGAAGATTAATTTGCTACAAAAAAGACGATTTTTTAAAACAAGATACATGAATTTGCAACGAAATAGTTCAATTTTGAACTGAAAAAGATAAATTTCCACTAAATAAAGATTAATTTCTACTAAAGAATAGGAATTTTTACGAAAATGCATGAATTTTCAATTAAAAAGATAAATTCACAACCAACAATTAAGTAGTTAAATTTTCAGTTAAAAAGTTAATTTGTAGCCAAAGAGATGAATTTTCAACTAAAATGATGTAATTATCAATTATAATAGTTAAATTTTCCTGTAAAAAGCTAATTTTTAATAAAAACAAAACTAATTTTTAAACACATAGCTATATTTTCAAACAAAATGATGAATTTTCAACTAAAATGATGAATCCTCAACTGGACTAGTTGAATGTGAAAATCAAAATTGAGTTGCAACGAAAATGATTAGTCTTTAGCTAGAACCATTGAACTTTCAACAAAAAGATTATTTTTTAACCCAGAAGATTAATTTCTACAAAAACAGTCGAATATCCAACCAAAAAAGATAATTTGTCAACCAAAAAGTAAAAAGTTA
This sequence comes from Belonocnema kinseyi, assembly GCF_010883055.1. Classification (NCBI taxonomy): domain Eukaryota; kingdom Metazoa; phylum Arthropoda; class Insecta; order Hymenoptera; family Cynipidae; genus Belonocnema; species Belonocnema kinseyi. The sequence continues at coordinate 85,183,961 of NC_046665.1, read as the reverse complement.
AATTTTTAGTAAAAAAAATATTTTCCAACAAAAATCAAAATAAATTTTCAAGAAACAAATAAAAGTGAATCAAAAAAAGTTAGCTTCTTAACCAAAGAGATGAATTTTTCATCAAAATAATGAATCTTAATTCAAAAAATTAATTTTTAACAAAAGAGTAGCTTTCAACGAAGTAATTAAATCATAATTCCAAAAAGATGAATTCTGAAAAAGATTATGTAGTTGTTAATATTTTTACCAAAAAAGATTTAAATTTGTTAATTTAAAAAAATTTGATTTAACTAAAAAAAACGATTTTTCAATTAAATATATAAATTCCATGTTAAAAGTACCCTAACAATTACAAGATATTCCTAAGATTTCAAGGTCGAAATATATTACATTTTCAACCGAAAAAGATTTTTCTTCTAAGAAAGAAAACAAATGCAACCAAATTGTTGAATTGTTCAACCACAAAGACGAAATTTAAAAAAAATAGATGAATTTGCAACAAAAAACCAAGTTTGTATCATCCACATAGTTTAATTTTCTACCAAAAAATTTCAATTTGCAACTCGTAAAGGTGAATTTTCAAACAAGAAGATTAGTTTTTTATCATAAATAACAAATTTCCGTCAAAAAGTAAAGTTTTCAATAAAATAGTTGAATTTTCAAAAAAAAGATGATTCTTCAACCAAAAAAATGAAAAATTTTCAACGAAGAAGTTGAATTTTTGACTGGAAAAGATTAATTCTCAACAAAATAGTTGAATTATCAACCAAAGAAAATTATTTATCAATAAAGCAGTTGATATTGAGCAAAAAAAAAGGATTGAATTCTTACCAAGGGAGATGAAATTGCAAACGAAAAAGATGGATTTTCAACCAAATTATTGCATTTTAACCCAAAGAAGATTTTTCATTCATGAAGGAAAAATGTCAAACCAATTTTTGAATATAAAGCAATAAAAACCGAATCTTTTACAAAAATTAACATTCTTAGGATCAGATCATTTTTAATCAAAGAAATACCAGCAAGCACATTAATATTCAGCAAAAAATAATTAAAAAAATAAATTTTCAAGGAAAGGTTTAATCTGTTTAATACTGCTTAATACTGTTTAATAATAGTTTAGTAATAAAGTGTAATACTGCAACAAAAGATTTAATTTTCAATAAACAAACAGTTAAATTCGACCAACAAGAATATATTTTAAGGAAAATAGTTAAATCTTGAAAAACAGATTAATACTGAACCAAAGAGTTGTATTTTTTTAACCAAAAAGAAGACATTTATATCAAAAGATATAACATTTCAAACCAAAAATACCAATTTTTAACAAAATCCGTTGGTTTTCAACAAAGGGAGATTGTTCAGTCAAGAAGAAAAATAATGTCTACCAAGTTGTTGAATTTTCAACAAAAATTGAATTTTTATAAAAATATTTTCTATTTTTATCCAAAGATGTGAATATTGAACCAAAAAATGACTTTTTAACGAAATACGTAAATTTTCAACTGAATAGTTTAATTTTCAACTAAAAAAGGTTAATTTTCAACCAAAAATGAAACAATAAATTAGGGACCGTCCACACATTACGTAAGACGTTTTCCTTTTGTTTGAACAAAGACGAGCATAAAATTGCTGTGAAGTTGAGAGGGACACAACGATATAAACAAAAGAAAAACGTCTTACGTAATTTGTGGACGATCCCATAGACAATTGAAAGATTTAATTTTCTACAAAAAAAAAACAACATATTATCACAAAAAAGTTAAATGTTCAATCAAACAGATGAATCTTCAATTAAAAAAATCACTAAGAAGCTTAATTTTTAGAAAGAAAGAATTTCCTAGGTAAATTATCGAAGAAAAGTTTATTATTTAAGGGCATGTGATACTTAGTTTCCCCAGCTTTTTTCAACAAAAATGAAAATGTTTAAAAACTGAATTCGGAGATGCTATAAAATATCATAAAGGACGTCCCCGAACTCTTTTTTGAGGGATAATAACAAAAAAATCCAGTGTGCTAAATAAAAATTTTATGCATATGCATTATTTTGAGGTTACGTCGTTTTTCATCTCTGCCATTCCGATAATCTGGAGATTATTTATGAAATAAACTTTTTTGATTGCCTGCAAATAAAGTTAGTTTTGGGAGATTAGTTACTATGTTTATTTGTAAGTCCAAATTTTTCGAATATAAATGTTGTGTAGTTCGAAAGTAACGCTCGGGTGAATTGTAACATACATAACCTCGAAAAATAGACGCACGTTGTTAGCAATATCAAAAATTTTTTGATAAAAAAATACAAAAAAAGTGTGTGGGACGTCCGTTAGCATGTTCGCTATCATTTCCCAGATTTCTAAGGCAAAATATTTCTTATCCTAGGAAAAAAGCCGGGGGAATCTAACACTGAATAAATTGATACTAATTCCTAAGCGATATGCAAATTAATCACATTTTGCTAAATAAAACTTTTTTAAAGTAGCCTACAAAAAAAGTGTGGGGACGTCCGTTAGCATGTTCGCTGTCATTTCCCAATTTTTGAAGACAAAATATGTATTATTCTAGAAAAAAAGCCGGGGGAACCTAAAACTGGTAAAATCGACTATTTTCTAAGTATCACATGCCCTTAATGATTTAAACAGAAAATATGACATTTTTACCGAAAGAAATGTAATTTAAAACCAAAAAGACGAATTCTTATAAGAGATAATTGTAATGCCTGACGATATCTGATGAAGGAGGAGGAACTTAAATATGGGAGCCCCCGAAAATTGGTATACGTAGAGTCAAAAATCTAATCTAATCTAAAGAAGAATTTTGTTTAAAGTGGAAAAGAAGAGAATAGGGAAAAGAGTGCAAGGTCTATAAATTGGAAACAGTTGCAGATCTTTCAATTTTGAAAATGTAGCACAAAAAATCCGAAAACTAATATTTTATATCACAACCTTAGAAATATCTTAAAGTATCATAATTTCTTAAATGCAAACCCTAATTTCCGGATCTTTTTCCAGAAAATCGACATGGTGGAGGTTTACCCATGAGATATATGATGGCCATTATGGGTTCCATCGGCATGGCTATTATTTATGGATTTAAAGTTAATGCAAGTGTAGCAATTGTCGCAATGGTGAACCACACAGCAGTTAAATTATTATCAAATGAAACCGTAAACTCAACAACAAAATCAGTTCCAGTAGGTGGCAAATGACCCAATAGTAGTATAGCAGTAGGGCTTCTGGGCCATGGTTCCTTACTTAGTTCAACAACGGCTGGTCGCTTAGCGGCAAAGTAAAGTAAAACCCACCTCATAGGCTGCAATGAGAGTCTATATTAGGTCCCTGCTTGGCCGACTGAAGGTAATATATATTCCTACTTTACCGACAGAAGATAATTAAACTCGCTATAATGTAGGTAGTTGGCAATGAAAGTTCCTACCAGGCATCCGATTAATGCTGTCTGTCGGAAATGACCGGCGGATGGTTGACTGTAGTTTAGATCGGAACAGAACCCTGTCCCAAAATCCCTGCTGCTATACTGCTGCCAAGGAAAATTAAAAAAAAAATGTTTTTCGAGGAGATTTTTTTTATTTTTTAGGATGGACCGTTCGTTTGGAATGAGCCTCTTCAAGGACTCATTAAGGCTTCATATTTTTGGGGGTACTTAGTATCATTGATACCAGCAGGAAGAATGTCAGAGCTGCTTTCTGCAAAGTGGGTGATGAATGCATCCGTTTTACTAAACGTTATCGCTTCGCTTCTCTCACCTGTTGCTGCGCAGATGCATTATTCGCTCTTTATCGCCATGAGATTTATACAAGGTCTTGGCGGGGTACGATTTTAAATTATAATTTATTAAATACCAAGTCAGATCAGTTCTTTGAATCTACGATTAGATAACAAATTCTTTTAATAAAACCTCTGCGAATTTATATTTTTATCAATTTAAAATGTTTGGGTTGTTACGAAATCTCTATTTCGAAATTCCCTGGCTTTTCTCTGACAAATTTTTAATTTTCACTCACCATTATACATTTTTTTACTGGTGTGAAAAAAATCCTGTACCTGAAACTCTGAACGTTCAAATGAACGAAATATTTTTCCCAATTCTATTTCATCCATGAATATTGTTCCTATTACAATAAAAAATACATAAAATCATCAATAATTGTAATGCAAAGAAATGTTTGTTTCTAAATTTATCCTAAGGACGTTTACGGACAAAAGTCGTAAGGAATTTTATAACGGATTATCGAAAAATTACGCTTAAGACAATTTTATGGTTTTCCTAAAACATTACTGTTTGTAATGATGGTTAGAAGGGGGGGGGGGGGGGGGGGGGGGGTCAAAAGATCGTTTCCAGAAAATGCATGAATTTGGTTTCAATTTAAAAACATAATTTTTTTACCAAAAGTGAAATAATTAAATTTTTAGTGACAACAAATAGTTTTCAACAACAAGAAAGAAACAATTTTCGACAGTGTAGTTAACCTTTCAACCAAAAAGGCGAATTTTCAAAAAAAGATTGATTTTAAAGCAAAAATAAAATCGTCACATTTTCAGTAAAAAAAATAAATAAATATAATTAGCAAGAAGAGAGTTTAACAAAGTAGTTGAATTATCAACCAAACAGATTAATTTTCAACAAACAATAGCATTTTCAGATAAAAATATGACATTTCTACGATAAGAGATGAATTTGTAAACCAAAAAGACGAATTTTGCAACAAAAGAGTTGAATCATTATCTCAAGAAGATAAATTTTCAACCAAACATGGAGTAATTAAATTCATAGTCAATACCAATAATTTTCAATCAAAACAAAAAAGAAATCTCCACAAAAATTAATTTTTTCGCCCAAAAATGTGATTAAACTAAAATTGTAAATCACCAACCAAAAAAAAGTTAATTTTTAACTAAGTAGTTCCATTTTGAACTAGTTAATTGCATTTTTAAACAAAAACAATCGAATTTACGAAAAAAGACAAATAATTAACTAAATAAACAAGATTAACTTCAACTGTAAACCAAAAACAAGTTTCCAACTGAAATGATCAAACATCAAGCAAAAAAATGTATTTTCAACTAAGTAGTTCCACTTTGAACTTGGTAGTTGAATTTTCAATAAAAGAAGATTAATTATAAACGAAAAATATAAGAGTATATATTTAATTCAAAAAAGATTAATTCTAAACGAAAAATGTAATAATTGATATTTCCCCCAAAAAATGTTTTAATTTTTAACTAAAAACAGTTGAATTTAACAAACAAAAGATCAATTTTCTACAAAATAGTTGAATTTTCAAGAAAGAAAATAAATTTTCTACCAATAGAAAAATTCTCAACTAAAAAACATACATTTTTTACCAAAAATTGAATATTTAAATTTATTGTCTGTCAAAAAAATAATTAAAATTCGACCAAAAAAGACAAATTTGCAACAAAATAGTTGCATTTTTAGCACAAAAAATTCCAATTTATACAATAAGACCTGAATATTCAGCCAAACATGAAATAGTTAAATTTTGAGTGAAAAAATTGATTTAAAGAAAAAAAAATAAGTCAACAAAATAGTTGAGACATCAACCAAACAGTGGCATTTTCAACCAAAAAATGTTAATACTAATAATATGAATTTTCGACAAAAAAAGTTAATTTTCTTCTAAAGGAGATACATTTTTAACAACAAAATATGAACTTCAAAAAAAAAAACACTTGAATTTTCAACCAAAATGAATAATTTTTTTTAAATTGTTAAATTTTCAACGAAATAATAAAATCAACTTCCGTTTTTCGGAAATTCCTCGGCTCTTTTAGGGTTTCTCCCCAAAATAACCCTGACTGGCTTAAAATTTGTTAACTTTCCAGAATTCCCTGACCTGTAGGAGCCCTGGTTTCTTTATTTCCACTCTCTGTCAAATTTATTTTTTGAATCAAAACTTTTCTCAGGGTGTTACCTTCCCGGCCATGCATGTAATGGTATCAAAATGGGCTCCGCCAAGCGAAAGAAGTGTCCTAACTTCTATCATTTATGCAGGTAAAAAATTCAGAAGCATATCAGAATCTTATTTCTACTCTACGTAATACTGCATTTATTTAAATTTTATTTTTTTATAGGAACTGCTTTGGGAACGGTAATTGCTTTATTGCTCTCTGGACTTTTGGCTGATCATTTTGGCTGGGTTTGGATTTTCTATGTGGAAGGTTCTCTTTGCCTAATTTGGTGCACTGCTTGGTGGCTTATGGTTGAAGATTCTCCTGAAAAGCAAAAGTGGTTCATCACTTTAGAGGAAAAGGAACTCATTGCCTCTTCTTTGAACCAATCCCTTCACAAGAGTTCTCACGTAAATATTCTGTTTAAAAGTATTATTAATAATTTTAGTAGTATAGCTATGAGAGTACTGAGCTCATACCGATTGAGCAAGGTTCTGTACGATCATATGCGCATGCGTAATAAACTTCCAGAATATTCGAACCTACTCTCACTTCGTTTTCAAAAACCTTATATATACTTCGACAAAATACAACACGATGCGCATGCGTAAACTTCCAAGTAGAGGCAATACTTGTAGTAAATTTTTGGTTGGTAAGGTTGCACCATAGCGACGGAAGCTCGATCCATGACAGGGATTTTTATTATCTACCATTGATAAAATTATAATCTAAAAAATTACCAGCTTCTGATTTACCGACCGATTGTACAATTATAATATAAAAACATGGACATAGGAAACACGGGGCTAGGCATGCCATCCTAACTTGTGTAAGCGGGGTTGAATCCACGGAAGGGGGGGGAGAATTCCATGAGCGGGGAGAGCCGCCATCTTACGATGTGCCATTTGATTATGCGTACGAGCATTTTTGCCGACAATTTGTGCATGAAAATATAATCATGTGGGCGCTGCCATGTTTGTCGCGGGACATCAAAAGGTGGCGGACCTCCCCCCTCATTGCATCAACCCCGCAATGACATGCCTAATCCCTTGTTTCCTATGTCCATGTATAAAAATTTCCGACCTCCTTGTTTTACCGACCAATGGTAAAATGGTAACCTAGTCGAAATCTGTATCACTGGACACTGGTAATGCCCACTGTCGGTAAATTAGACTGAAACACAACCTTAAAATCAGCATGAAATAGAACCTTGCTCAGTCACAGCTATGCTACTAATCTTCAGATTCATTTTCTCACTTTATTCACATTGAAGTTTAACATCTTATGAAATTGTTTTCAACAAACATAATGCTGTACCTCATGGAAATGCTTTATCAATGTTTTTTAACTTATTTATTTTGCACTTTAAATTAAAATAATTTAATTTTGAAACTTGAGATGCACAAATTAAAAATTAATCATTTTTAGCGACTTAGTTTTCAGATCCTAATTCAAGAACACTTCTTTTTAGAAAAAATTTTGAAATTGTTTAATTATTAAGGCTTCAAGTTTGAATTAATTTATTTTGAAAGTATTCAATTAGTAAGCGTTTAACTTTCAAAGTTTTAAAAATAATTAAACTTTAAAGATTTAATCACTTTGAATATCACATGATTTGATACATGCTAATAGTATATTTTTCATTTTACAAATTTTTCTAATTACAATTTACAACTGAAACTTGAACTATTCGGTTGGAAATTTTACTATTTTACGGGAAGTTATTTTTTGGTTACATATTTATTTTTAGGAATGAAAAATTATCCATCCCATTTTAATTTGTTTCTTTTTTCTCCTTCAGTTGAAAATTCATCTTTTTGGTTGTAAATTTATGTTTATTTAAAAATTCATATTTTTAGTTGAAGATTAATCATTTCAGTTAAAAGATTATTTCTTCAGATAAAAATTTAACTATTTTCTTGAAATTTTTTTGTAATAATTAATTTTTAAACTAAAAATGTTGTTTCTTGTTTTAAAATTGAACAGTTTTGTTGGAAATGAAGTTTTTCGTCAAAAAATCATATTTTTGCGTTAAAAACTAAACTATTTTGTAGAGAATTGACCTTTTTGGTCCAATAAATTAATCTATTTGAGTTGAAAATACCACTAATTTGTTGAAAATTCGTGTTTTTTGATTTAATTAAACTATTTTTGACTACAAATTAAAATCTTTTTTGATTTAAATATAAACTATTACATTTTTCTGTAAGGCTTGTAAAAAAATTTTTTTTTTCAAAATACATAATTTTATATGAAAATTCAACAATTTGGCGTATAATTTTCAAAATTTTTATAATAATCAAACTCTTAAGGTTCAAGATATTTTAAATTCTTCAATCTTGAACGGTGACAATGACAGTGATTTTTTAAAAAGAAAGCTCACTTTTTATAAAAAATCTATCATTCAGTTTGAACATCACTTAATTTGATACTTGATAATATACTTATCATCTTTAAAACTTGTATAATTTTAAATTTTAAATAATGATTATGGATTTGCAACTCTCAAACAGTTAAATTTTTAAGGCATTCATTTTTTTGCTTTAAAAGAATAAATTTGAAAGAATTTAATTTGAATTTAATTAATTTTTGTAGGTTTCAAAATTCAAATTTCACAAAGTTGTAGTTTCAAATGCAAATATTAAACATGCCTGGTGAATCTCATTATTAAATCTGTCAAAGTTTCATATTCAAAGCATTGACAGTCAGTTTTAAATTAAATAATTTTAGATTTAAATCTTCTGAATCTTTTTGGGTTAAGTTTAGACAGTTTTAAATTTATTAATTTAAGATTTAAATATTCTAATTTATTCAAAAACAGTTTTAGTCAGCATTAAATTTAATAGTTTTAAATTTTATAATTCTAAATTTATCGTATTCAAATTTAGTTTTTTTCAACTCTTCGAAATCATATAATAAAAAAATTAGAGGCTTTATAGTTGCACTATTTTAAGTTTAAAGGATCAATTAAAACAATAATATTTAGCACTTACAATTCAACAAAAAAAAACGAATTGAAAGCCTTAAGTTTATGCAATTTCAAAAATTGGAATAATATATAACAATATCTTTTTGTATCCCGTTTTTTTAAATTTTTATTTTCAATGTAACATCGTAAAATAGTCAAAGTTTTAGTTAAAGATTTAGAAAATCAATCATCTTATATTGGAAAATATTTATTTATATAATTTTAAGAAGGAATACAAATTTTTAATAAATTCTTAAGAATTAATAGATTTTAAATTCAAAAGTTAATAATTAAGCGGTTCAAAATAAAAATAGATACAAATTAAACTATCTGTAATTGATGCCTTAGTAATTTAATAATTGAAATAATAGTTAACATTGAAATGCTCGAATTTTAAAAATTATAATTGAACATTTAAAGATCGATAATTTTTAAACGATTACAATTTACTTAAAATAATTGAACTGAAAATGTTTTCAGTTTTAACTGAAGTGCAGAGTCTTTTAATTTTCAACGTTCCGAAGTAGAATTTTTTAAAATCTTAATGTTTCCCATTTTAAATTAATTTTGATTTTGAAGATTGTTTCAGAATAATTCAATTATAATTGAAAAATTTTCCAAATTGAACGGTGAAAATGACGGTCATTTTCTTTTTTTATCTGACAAGGAAACCTTTTAAGGTGTACCCCACCGCTCTTCTTCGAATTTTTGCAGGGTATTGTGAACATTGGGGGATGCTACCCATATGTTTTAGTGACTAAAAACTAATATTCTTTTTATATTTTTCGTTATAAAAATTGACAGTTTTATTCAATTTGCGAAAAAACTATACTGTAGTAAAGTAATGAGGAAATTGATGTTGTTTTTCAGAATTTTCGCGAAAAAATCTTTAGTGGGTAAAATACCCCTGTATTCCATTTATTAAATTATTTACAACAAAAAAAAATAGTTTCAGCCTATTTTTAAAATCTGCTGGTGAGAAACTTCGGATACGCCTTTAAATATTCTGGTCGATGTGCAAAAAATTGAGATTCGCCCTTCTAGGAGGGTAAACTACCCTTACATAAGTTCCAATTTTAAATTGCATGCAATGCTTATTATTATTTAAAATATATATTTAAATTGATATGCAAAACCAATTTGTGTTGCGTATTATTCTCATGTATAACACTTGGTAGGTCAAGGGTGTGAAAACAACCATTAAATGTTACACATATTAGAAACCATGTAACTGCCAATTAATTATGCGTATTTCGGTAATGTTATCAATTCCGCAAAATGCTTAATTTTTATTTTATTCTATTATATTTTATTTTATTCTATAATTTATTTTGTAATGCTTTAAAAGAAACTGCGTCTTTTAAAAAGATCATTATCGAAGAGATCATTTCTATATTTGAAAACAATGTAAATGTTCGGTTCATAATCGATGGTTTATTTATAAAATGTTTTCTTGCACTTGTGGGGTAGTACGCACTGAAATTTTATAAATACGTCCTCGATTGTAAACCAGACACATTGTTTTCAAATATAGAAATAATCTCTTCGATGATGCTCTTCAATTATGTGTCTTCTTTTAGATGACATTTAAATCATTCTCTTTAGGGGTGACGTTGAAGGGTTTTTTTCTTCCCTCTGACCTACAGAGTGGTAGATGAGAACAATACGCAACACACATTTATTTTGCATATTAATTTAAGTATTTATTACAAATTAGCCATGCCCTGTGGCGGCGGCTATGCCGCCGCGGAACAGCCGTTCTGATTAATGCTATACATCGAGAATAAACGGAAATGCAATAAAACTGGTATAAAGTTACAAAAAAAAAACATGTAAAACACATGATGAAGAACTTTTTATTGCTTAAGACTAACATAACTTTCCAATTAACTACACCTTTAAAAATAAAATTTTTTATTGCATTCGATGTTACTCACATGTTTTCTCTTGATACTACGGTTGAGCATGAAATAGTAGAATGAAATCAACATAAAATTTTAAGTATTTATCGTAGAATTAAGGTTTGAAAAATGCTAAGTCGACAGTGAAATTTGAACTAAACTTTTAAAAAACTCTGAGAAAGTAAAGTAGAAATAAAAACTTGAAGATAGAACATGGAAACTGTATTTTTCGAATTTTGTTTATAAAAATAGTATCTAAGTTGCAAAATTCAGTTTCCATAACTTCCAAATTACTTGTGAAATTTGTACGGAGCTTAAGGAATATTCTAAATGCGAAAAAATACTCTGACTCTGAGAAGGTCCGGAAGGTCCGGAAGCGCAAAGAATATGCGTGAAAAATTTGCTGCCGGTTTGTCAAAAATTGCGACCGTGCTTCCCTTCCCCTATCTTCACCCTTCCTATATTCACCCCTCCTATAACCCCACATACCACAAATACTCTTACGCCCTGTCTCGAAGCCCAAAGAATATGTGTGAAAAATTTGGTGCCATTTGTAAAAGCTAGATTTTCATAAGCTTTATAAATTTAAGGCCACTTGAATTTATATATTTCAAAAACTGTGCCCCCTCCCCACTCCATCATCTACCAATTTTCTTACATTTCCGGGACCCCAAAGAATATGTGTGAAAAATTTGATGCATAAAATAAGCTAAAATTACTTTTTTTGTAAATAATTTAATAAATGGAATACAGAGCTTACATACCTACACGTGTGGTTGAATTTAATTCGGGTAGGTTAGGCTAGGTTAGGTTTATTTCTAGGTTAGGCTCGAGTTGACCCATTCGATGTAGCACACATTTGCTACTGGGAAAATATGCTTTCAGAGCTTTATGTGTAGTTCAATGAATTTCTGTTAATTCAGGTTAGAAGGGGTCAGGTTCTGGTGGGTAAAGTTATGTTAAATAAGTTGATATCAGGCAAGGGTTGATCCTTCACAATTGTCGACATATTTTTGAAGTGAAAATTTACATCACTGGCATTATTTTGAAATTTATTTGCCCCAGTGCATGATTTTTCGTCATTTTTTTGAGGTTATGGCTCAATCATGACGTGATGGGTGATTTTTGATACCGAATTTGAATTCAGCGCCCCAAAATCCATAGGAATACGTGTGTCTTGTTATCAGATCCGCACACTTTTTTTTGTGTGGCTATGTAATCAATTGGTTTACGTTATAATTGACAAAACTAATTTTTGGTGTGGATTTTAAGGGTTGTTTTCATCCCTTAGAAATATTTTTCCGCAGATAAAAAAACACGTGTCGCTAAGTTTTTTATGTCCTACACAACATATATAAATTTGAAGAATTTTAATGTTAAATTACAATTTTTTTAATGTAATAACTTGCAATAACAATTTAAAAATCTAGAATTACAAAAGCTTTGATTTTTAAACATTAAATTTAATTTTCAATTTCAGATTGTCAAATTTTAATCGCTTCAAAATGTTAATTATTTAAATTCAAAACTTTTCGACTTTATATTATTCAATTTTGAACGCTTTTAATTATAAGTAATACACTTTCAATTCAATTTCTATTTTAAATAATCCAATTTTCAAAACTCTCATTTGAAAATATTCTATTTTTAACGTTTTAAAGACCACTTTTTGTAATTCTAATCTGAAATCATTCAATTTCAAGATTGTTCAGTTAAAAAAAAAATTTTTTTAATGCTTTGAATTAAAAATTATGGAATTTCCTCTGATTTTTAAATAATGTTATTATTTTTTGTAGCTTCTGATTAAAAATTTTTCAATTTGAAACACTATAAATTTCAAATTATTTAATTTAAACGTTTTTATTTATAAATGACACAACTTCAATTCCTTTTCATTCCATTCAAAATATTGCCCTTTTTCCAAATTTTATCTAGTACCAAATTTCTTTTCAAAGTTATTTAAATCTATTATTCGAATGTTTGATTAATAATGATTTTTCAAATTGTTTATATTTTTAATGTGAGGAAATAAAAATGTAGTGGCGTTAAAACGCGTTTCACGCGCATGCATTTCCTACTACACTGAACTCTCACTTATTCGAAGGCGCACCCATTCCAAGGCTTACAAGTTCCCCATGCTGGGATATTCTAAGTGGATCAGTTCCGTCACCTCCCACCACAGTTCTTGTACGGTGTCGTCCGCGTCAGTGACTGAGGAATCAAAAAGAGGCCCAAGGAGCGGGAAGCCCTCATTGCATTGAATCGAGTATGACGTCATGGGAATGCATAGAAGTTTTTGGAGAAAAGATTCTAAACGAAAAGTAATCTTTATCAAATGCAGAATGTATTGTCTGAGCTCTGTTCCACTCTTTTGTCAATTAACAACGTTTCAGTGTCACGAAATGAAATAAAATGTCCAAAATTTGAGGTAATTAGTGTATCAGATAAATTTGATCATAAATACGCATATACATTCTACATTCAAAAAATATTACTGTTCAGACGTTTATAACTTACTTTTATGTTTAGAATATTTTCACAAAAGAGGCGTATGCATTCCCATGTCAAGATATACCAACTATGCTAACCTTGCTGATTTTTCCACCTATCCTACCATGATTTTGACGTCATGCTGAGACGCTCTATACACAAATGCATGAACACACCCATGTTTACAGCACGCCCATCGAAACAAGGCCGGGGTGGCCAATGAACGACGGTTCACAAAATAACCGCACGACTCGTGATAGAGGTGGGGGGCCCCTCCAGCATTTAAATACCTAAATGTTTACGTTTCGCAGCACTTGAAATAGGCAAGAATTCACTGTAGTTTTTAATAATTTAGAAATAAGAGCCAGTTTTTATATAGGACTAATAAAAATTATTTTCAGAGCGCCTCTTTTCCTTGGAGAGACGTCATCAAATCCACCCCATTCCTGGCGATTCTGGTTGCTCACTTCTGCAGTAACGTTGGCTGGTATATGATGCTCATTGAGCTTCCCAATTACATGAATCAAATTCTCAAATTCCAATTGAGTGAGGTAGTTCATTGTTTTTTAAGGGGTCATTCATAAATTCGTAAGGCGTTTTCTGATATTTTCAACCCCCTTTCCATCCATGTAAAGTACAGTAAAATTAGTTTTTTATCTGCCCCCCCCCACCCCCATCCAAACACCAAAAAATCTTACTAATAGTTCATGGATAAAGGGAATGAAAGAATACATGTAATTTCTGAGAATTAAATCAGTGTGAAACCTTACTGAAAATTGATTTATAAAAAAGAGAATGTGTTAATAATTAGTAAATCTAATGAACTTATGTAATTTTGTAACTGTTTTATGTGAGAATTGATTTTGTGGATAAAAATTTGATTATTTTTTTGAAAATTCAACAATTTTTTGGAAGTATTTTTTTGTAAAAAATTCTTCTAATGGTTAAAAATTACACTATTTGCTTGATAATTAAGTGGGTTTCTTTTAATTTCATATTTTCGGTTTAAAACTTTAACTCTTTTGTGTATAATTCGCCTTTTTGGTTAAATTCAAATGTTTTTTATTTAAAATTCATTTTGTGGTAGAAAATTTAACAATTTTGTTAAAATTCATTGTTTTTCTAAAATTTTTTTCGGTTTCAGCTAAAAATCTTTGTTAATTTTTTTTTTAATTGAAAATTTAACTATTCCGTGTTTAATTGAAAATGTATCTTCTTTAGTTTAAAATTATTTTTTGATAAATTGATCGTATGTTTTGTTTGAAATTCGTCTTTTTTTAAGTAGAAAATTAATTTTATTACTTGAAAACTCATTATGTTAGTTAAAAATTTTTTTCTTTAGTTAAAGTTGCACCGTTTTATTGAAAATTCCCATATTTTCTTAAGAATTAATCTTCTTGGTCGAAAATTTATCTTTTTGGTTTAAAATTCCTACATTTTGTTGAGAATTCGTCGTGTTTGGCACAAAATTAATCACATTAGTTAAGACTTCATCTTCTTTATTGTGAATTTCTTTCTTTCGTTGATAATTTAATTATTTTGTGAAAAATGCTTTTGTTGTTGTTACAAATGTCTTTTTCTACTGAAAATTAAACTATTCTATTTTCGGTGGAAATTTGTTTTTCAGTTGAAAATTCAGCTGTTTGGTTCAAAATTTATTTTTATGGTTGAAGATTCATTATTCTTTTTATTATATTTTGTTGAAAATTCCTTTTTTTTTGTAGAAACTTCAATTATTTTGATCATCGATTCAACTATTTGATTGGAAGTTAATGTTTTGGTTGGAAAATACTACTTTTGGTTTGAAAATTCAACTATTTTATTAAAAATTCGTATTTTTGTTTGAAATGTGAACTCTTACATTTTTTCTTGAAGATTCATCTCTTTGAATGAGAATTAAACTACTCTATTTTTATAAAACTAATCTTTTGGTTTAAAAAAGTTATCGCTTTGTTTGAAAGTTAAAAATTCAAATATTTGTTAAAACCTTGTCTTTTTCGAAAAAAATTAATATTTTTCGTTAAAAATCCTTCCTTTTTTAAAATAAATTTTATTCACTGAAAATTAAATTATTCCATGTTTGATTAGAAATTTCTCTGCTTAATTTGAAAATTATAATATTTTGTTGAAAATTTGTCTTTTTGGTATAAGAGTAATGTTTTTTGTTCAAAATTCATATTTTGGTTTCAAGATCCATAATTTTAGTTGAAAAGTTAGGTATTTTCTTGGTTGTAAATTAACTATTTTGTTGAAAATAAATCTTTTTGGCTAAAAACTCAACTTTGCTCAAAAATCCTATTTGCTTGAAAATGCAATGACACCTTTAAGTTGTAATATACGGATTTATTATTATTTTTCTTAATAAAGATTTTTCTTTTAAAAGATCCCCCCCCCCCCCCCCCCCCCCCCCCCCCCCCCCGTATACTCAAATCCAAATCGCCTTACATAATTTATGGATGACTCATAACTAAATACCAATTATTTTTTAATCAATAATTAAATGCCATTCTTTTCAACTTAGAACGCAGGGCTCTCAGCAATGCCTTTTCTTTGTATGTGGATTTTTACCATGGTTCTCAGTAAAAGTCTGGCAGTAATGCAGGAAAAAACTTGGATTTCAGTTACCGTTTCCAGAAAAATCGGAACGTTGTTCGGTTCGTACTTGGCAATAAATTAGAAAAAATAAACTCAAACTGGAGTTAAATTAAAATTTAAGAAATTAAATTATGGGAAATTCTTCAAAATTAAAAAAAATCAAGAATCCGATAAGATCGACCAACAGACACTTAAAAGTTTCTATTAAAATTAAAAAAAAAAATTAATAAGATTAAAGAAAAAGGATGATGATGGTCGGATTCTTGGTTTTTTTAATTTCCAAGAATTTTGAAGTTGAATTTTTACGTTGGACGTTAAAGAGGAATTAAAAATTTGATTTATTCTGAATAGTAGAAAAATAGTGCCATGCAATTTTTAATATAATAAATCAAGGGGTTAACTATTTATTAAGCCTGGTTTACAATATACATTACCTATAAAATAAAGCAAATTCCTTTCAATGAAATCTTCTGAAATCTCATGCAAATCATTTGGAATTCCTTAAAAAATTTTTAATCTTGCTAAAAATTGCTAATCTTTTAAAATTTCTTTATAATGTTGTACAATACCCTAAAATCTGTCAAATTCTGTCAAATCCTCTAAATTATCCTGAAATTTGTAATGTCTCTTAACATTTTCAAATTTTTTAATCTTTGGAAATCTTTGAATTTTTTTTGAATCTCTGCAAATCTTTTAAAATACCTTAAAAGCTTTGAAATTTCACGAAATGTTATGAAATCCGCTGAAATCCCCTGAAATATATTTAAAATCCTCTAAAATACCTGGAAAGTTCTCCAATTTTTCAACATTATGTAGATAATAGAATCAATATTAATTATTATAAATCTTTTCATTTCTATGAAATTCTCACGCAAATCATTTCAAATTCCTTAGGAAATTTTAAATCTTCAAAAAAAATTTATAATCGTGTAAAATACCATAAAATCTTAAAAATTCTTTAGTCTTTCAAATCCCATAAATTATATTGAAATTTGTGATAACTCTTAAAATTATTTAAACTTTGAAATCTCTTGAATTAAAATGAAATTTTTTGAAGTCCCTTCAAATTTTTTAAAATATGCTAAAAACTTTTAAATTCTATTATTTTTTAAAAAATACGTTGAAATCCATTGAAATATATTTAAAATCCTCTGAAATCCCTGTAGAACTTTTCAATTTTTTTCAATTACCTGAAAACTTGACAATTTTTACTAATCCTATACTTAATTGTTTCAAATCACAAGAAATTTCTGGGAATCTTTTAAAGTACACTATATTCTGCAAAATTCTGAAAATTTTGTAAAGATCCTCAAATTTAGTGAAATGGCTCAAAAGCTTTTGAAATCCCGCGCATCTTGAAATTTTTGGAAATCTTGTAAAATGCCCTGAAATCTTTTAAATCCTTTGAAATCCATTGAAATTTTTAAAATCTTTATAATCCTTGGAAATCCTTGAAACCCACTTAAGTCTATGAAAAATCTTCTGAATTCCCTGGAAAACTGAATTTTTTTCAAGTCCTTGAAGTTTACATGAATTTCACTATCTCTTAATTTCATTTAAAATCCTGTAAGTCCCTCAAATTTGGTGAAATTTCATAAAATATTACTCAAATCATTTGAAATTCCTTAGAAATTTTTTAATCTTCAAAAGTTAATTATTATCTATCGAATTTTATCAAATCATAAGAAACTTTGTCAAATCTCTTAAAATCCCTTGAAATCTTTAAAATGTTCTGAAATCCGTTAGAAATCCTTTCAAATCCCGGAACTTATATTGGATTTATTAAAATTTTTGAAATCCTTGACATTTTTTGAAATCCCTTGAAATATTTTGAATAAGTTCCATTAGCGACCAATTACAAGAAAATAGTGGAATTTTGTTAAAATCGCGGAAATTCAAAGAATTTTACATAATATTAAGAAAAATTAAAGCCAGTTTAAAAGAGTATTTTTGAAGTTTGAAATAAATCTAAAAATATTTTATAAATCTGAATTCTTTCCAGTTTTAAAATATTTTTTATCTTGAGGCTTGTAATTGACTAAAATTTTCTCCAACAATTTTTAGGGCATTTTTTAAAATTAAATAAATGTCCTTTAAATTTTCTAGATTTTTTTTTATAATTTTGAAAATCTTTTAAAGTGTTTTGAAATCATTTTAAATCGTTTTTGAACATTATTATTTTTTCAAATAGAAAGTCATAAAAATTTTCCTAGGAATTTAGAGAAAATGTTTTGATTCTTTTAGAACCTTTATAAATTCTTAAAAAGCTTCTTTTTCGAAAATTTCATGGTCTACACTTTTTCCAACAAAAATTTAAAATTTTATAATTATTGTTTTTTGTCTTTTGAAAACTTCTTAACCATCTGTTTTTTAAATACGTATTTTTCTTAAAAATTTTACAAAATTGCCTAAAAATCCTCTGGATTCCTTTTTCAAACTTTTGGAAATCTTTTGAAACATGTTAAAATATTTTGCAATATTCTCTTCAACTTATTTTGTAAAGATAAAATAACTTAAATTTTGTCCAGAAATCTAACAAAAATTTGCAGTCCACGTTTTTAAGGGTTTAAAAAGTTTTAGCAAGATTTCAAATAATTGTAAAGGTTTAAAAAAAAAAGTATCTAAGGTATCAATTCTATCTAAATTATTTTTAGGGATCCCAGCGTATTTCTAGAGAACTTTATGGGATTAATGAATTTCAAAGGTACCTCTAGGGATTTTTAAGAATTTCGGAGATTTCATCATATTTAAGGGATTTATAGGGTTTCAAAAGATATAACATTTCTATGGATTTTTAAGCTCATTCTTCAAAAGCTTCTGATTTCGAAACTTTTCCAAGGATCTATATTTTTTCAAACATTTTTGAAATATTAAAACAATTTTTGTTAATCTTTTGAAAACTTCTTAACCTCCTAAATATTTTTTGAAATTAGAACTTTTCCTAAAATAAAAAAATGCCTTAAAATGTTCCAGATTCTTTTTGTTGAACATTCATGTATCTTTCGGAAGATTCATCTTTTTTTAATAGAAAATTATACTTCTTGGTTGAAACTATATTTTTATTTTTAAAATGTAACTACTTTATGGAAAATGTTTTGTTTAGTGCAAAATTTAATTCTTAAACAAAAAATTGAACTATTCCGCTTTTTGTTGAAAATGCATGTATTTTGTTAAAAATTTATCTTTTTTTTTTGTAAAAAATCATCTTTTTGTGGAAAATTCAACAATTTGGTTAAAAATTCATTTTTTTGTTAAAAATTAATCATCATAGTCATAAACTCATTTCTTTGGTTAAAAATTTAACAATTTTATCAAACATTTTTTTTCATGTTCAATATGAATTTTTGAACTAAAAAAGTGACTATTCCATTTATTTGGAAAACACGTCTTTCTTGGGTGGGAAATTCAATTATTTTGGTAAAAAATTAATCTTTTACAGCAATTCATTCCTTTGGTTGACGATTTACCATTTTCATTAAAAAACATTTTTTTGGTCGAAAGTTAAACTAATTTCTTGAAAATCCTTTACTTTAAATAAATGTTATTCACTGAATTTTTAAGGATTTCGGGGATTTCATAATATTTAAGGGATTTATAGGATTTCAAAAAATATAATGACATTTCTATGGATTTTTAAGTTCATTCTTCAAAAATTTAAATTTTGTTTAAACATTTTTGAAATATCAAAACAATTTTTTTATCTTTGGAAAAATTCTTAATCTCCTAAATATTTTTTGAAATTCTGAATTATTTCTAAAATAAGAAAAAAATGCCTTTAAATATTTCAGATTTCTTTTCGAAACTTTTGAAATGTTCTGAAATATTTCTGAATATTCTCTTAAAATTATAAAAAAAATAACTTAAAGTTTTTTTACAAATACAAAAAAAAATAAACAAATTTCAAAGAATTGAACTTGATAACATTTTTTTAAATTGTTTCAAAGAATTTCGTGGGCTTTCAAGAAACATTAATAAAGGATTTTTAATAAGTATAGAAAATATCAAATTAATGATAGGATGGAAATTATAAAAAAAAAAGGAAATAAATCATCCTTTCTTTTCTTACAACTTTTTTATTTCGGGTGCTTAATTTAAATAGAAACCTTTTAGAATATGTTGTTCAAATCTGATCGTTATAATCTTTGTTTTAAAGAATTTTGTAGTGTAACTTAAATTTAAATAAAATTTGTAAATTAATTTATTTCTTACAGCTTCTGCTGTGCCCATGTTGTGCTTGATTGGTGTATCCTACGTTGATCACAATCGAGTTATGGCCGTCACTTTTATGACAATTGGAGGCACCTGTATCGGAGGAATGTACTGCGGATTTCTTGCAAATCACATAGACATTGCACCAAATTTTGCCGGAACCCTAGTGTCTATTACGAACTTTTTTGCAACAATTCCCGGACTAACGATTCCAATAGTTGTTGGAAAGCTCACCGAAGGAAACGTAAGTCGAATAAGATAATTATGATTTAACCCTCAAAGTCCATACATGGTAAAAATTACGATAAAGTGCATTGTGGGTGTTACATACCCCAGCGTATTTAATCATGTATTTTTTAACCCCCATTGAATATTTTGTCACAATAAAATTATCCGATATAGTTTAAGGTACCTTTTATTAGTTAGATATGACTTTATAGCCATTTATTTATTTTAAGTTTGTTAAAAAAAATTATTGAAAAAAGTGAAAAAATGGGGTTTTTACTTAAAAATTCATAACTCACGAAATTTTAATTATTTTAGCCTGAAAATGTATGAATATACTTTTGAAATAGTGTACTTTCATAAAAAAATATTGCAACGTGGGTGCTTTCAAAAAAGATATTTATTTGAATAGTTGGAAGGTAAATTTTATGATAAAATGATGAATCAGATTTTTTGCTTTTAAATCGATTTATTATAAAAATTGAGGAACTTTGACATGTAATACTATAAAAATACAAGCCATCTACAAAGAAAAAGTATGAAATAATAAAAAAAATATATATATATTTTACTTCATATGATATACTTACGTTATAAAGTAAACAAAAATCAATAAAATATCAAACAAAAAAATTCTAAAAAATTACTTTTTCACTCACTAAGTGCACACTGGGTGTTACCTACCCCACGATTTTTTTACCTCCACTTCCAACAGCCACTGCTTGTAGACTGACGCTTGACATAGTATGCTAAACGACTTTACTTGCAGTTAGTGTCTCGAACTAAAGCTAGATGGCGACACTTACTCAATTTTTTCGAATTAAGTATGGTTTATAAGAGTGTGAAAATTGCTTGGGGTAACTGACACCCACAGTGCACTTTAAGGGTTAAATAAACTTAAAAAAATACAAAACAAATTAAAAGTTTCTTAAAAAGACTGATCTGCGAACAAAATTAAAAAAAAAGTTTAAAACTATAAAAATCATTAAAACTCTTACAAATCAACATTTATTTTCTACTTTGAAATTTAATATATTTACATTATTGGATTCCATATGAGAATAAAATCACTTTTCTATTTACAGTCGACATCTGAAGCCTGGAGAGTAATTTTCTTCATAACAGTAGCATTTTACCTCGTTGAAATGCTAATTTACACGATGTTTGGAACAGGGAAAGAACAACCGTGGAATAATGTTAACTCTGCAGAAGTTCATCTGGAAGAAGCTTCTGAGCAAACAGTACCACTAAAAGAAAAAAACACGAATGGAAAAGTCGTTTCCTACAAAAATTGAATGTTTCAATGTTCAGAGATTGGATATTATCTATGAGAACTTACTCAATAGTAATTTATCTTTGATTCCTTCACAGAACTGAAAGTTATTCAACACGTACTTAAGTATTTATTATTAGGCTTAGGGATCGCCAGAGGCTGTCTGTTGATTTTCAAACTTACAGGTTGTCTAGAAACTACGTTACCACTTTGAAAAAAGGATTAAAATTCAAATGTATTTTAGAAAATTCGTTGTTTTTGCTTGAAAATTCAAGTATATTGTGCAAAATTAAACTTTTACGTAGAAAATTCGTTTTTTATCATTATTTAAAATTGATTCTCTTGTATACAAATTTTATTATTCTACTGATATTTTCTAGTTAAAATTGATCAATTTAGTTGAAAATATTTATAAACGAAAAAAATATCAACTGGAAATTAATCAAATAAAATTCGCACTATCACTTGCACTGTCCAAACTATTTAGTTGAAGAATTATATAATTTGTTGAAAATTCGTTTTTTTTTAATACGAACTTATCTGTTTTGGTTTAAAATGAAATTATTAAATTGAATAATTTTTAACTGAACAATTCTTAAATTAAAAATTCAATCTTTTTCTTTTTAAATAGTTTAAACATCCTTGAAAAGCTTCAAAATTTTATTTCAAAATCTTGAGAAATCTAGAAGTTGTTTTAAATTGGTTTTAAATTTAAAATTATTTTGAAAATTTTTTCAGAACTTCTAAATATCTGTCAAAATTAATTGAATTTATTGTACAATTTTCAGAGAATTATGGAAATTTTAGAAAATGTCTTTATGATTTGGATACATAAATAACAATTGAACATTTATTATTTGTAGGCGAAATTTCAGTAATTTTAAGAAATATGCAGAAGTTTTTAAAAGATTCAAAGTTAATGTAAAACTTGAAATGATACCCTAATTTCAAAAAAAATATAGATTTTCGCAGATTTTAAACAAAAAAATTAGATACTTTTGAAAAACTGTGAAAGGCTTGAAAAGAATAAAAACATTTTCTTACGATTCATAGGAAAATTAAAAATAATTTTTCATTTTGAAACATTATTTTAAGTAATTATTTAAAAAGTTTTTCAAAGATTTTAACGATTCCAGGCTTTCCATGTCAAACAATTCAATTAAAGATTCTTTACTTTTAAATACTTGGTTTCAATTTACTTGTCTTAAATAAAAATTCAAATATTGCGAAATATTCAATAATTAATCTTTTTTTTAGATCTTTTTTTTAAATTTTCAATCACACGTTCACATTCGTTTGATGACTAAAACTTTCAAATTGAAACCGTTTAAGTTTTAACGTTAAAATATGAAAATTCTTAAATTTTGAACTGATTTAAAATTGTAAGCTAAATAATAGCATAATTGCAAAACATAACAATTCAATTAATTATTTAAAAAGTGTTGAAATCGAACGTGGGCAGATTTTTCTTCTACAAATTTGCAAAATCCCAATGAAGAAAAACATTGACGGTCATTTCTTGATTTTTCCCGGTTTCAAAAATTATATATACATATATATATTATATTATATATATTACATACAAATTATATCATTCTACTGATATTTTCTAGATAAAATTGATCTATTTAGTTACAAATATTTATAAACGAAAAAAATATTAGCTAGAAATTAATCAACTAAAATTCGTACTACCACTTGCTCTCTTCAAACTATTTAGTTGACAAATTATATAATTTGTTGAAAATTCGGCTTTTTAAATACGAATTTATCTGTTTTGGTTTAAAATGGAATTATTTTGTTGAAAATTCAATAATTTTGATAAAAAGTCATACTTTTTGGTTTGAAAATTCATATTTTTAGTGGAAAAGTCAACACATTGGTTAAAAGTTGAACTCCTTTCTTTAACAATAATTTTGTTGGTTGAAAATTCACAATTTTAGTTTTTTTTTTATAATTAAATTCTTGTTACTGAAATTTTTTTTATTTCAAATGATTTGTTGAAAATTCATATTTCTAGGTGAAAAATTCCACATCTTGGTTAAAGATTAAACTACTTTCTTAAAAGTTTATTTTTTTGAGTTGTAGATTCACAATTTTAGTAGCAGTTAAAATTAATATAATTAATATAATAATAAAATTATAAATATATCATTTTATAAAATTTATTTCAATTAATGATAGTAATATTAAATTTATAATTTAAATTGTTAATACAATAAAATCAAATGAATACTAATCAATAAAAAATGTAATATAAATCTATACAGAATAAAATAAAATATTATTATATAATGAAAATATTAAACATATTAAAAAAATAGATTCTGATAATATAACATAATTAAGTTATAGTTAATAAAGTAAAGATATTCGTTTTTTTCCTTTCTTAAAAATAAAATTTTTAAACTAAATATGTAACTATTTTTTTGAAAATTTACTCTCTTGTTGAAAATACACATTCTAGGGTCTAAATTCCACTGTTTTGTACAAAACCCGCTCTTTTTTTACTTGAAAATTCAAGTATATGGTACAAAATTAAACTTTTATGTACATAATTCGTTTTATTATTATTCAAAACTGAGTATCTCATATAAAGATTGCATTATTTCACTGATATTTTCTAGTTTGGAAAATTTACTATCAAGTTAAAAATTTTTATATCTAGAAATTAATCAAATAAAATTCGGACTAAGATCACTAGAACCTTCCAAACTATTTAGTTGAACAATTATGAAATTTTACAAAAATTCGATTTTTTTCACGAATTTATCTGCTTCGGTTCAAAATTAAATTTTTTTGTTCGAAATACAATAATTTTTTAAAAAATCACACTTTTTTGGTTGAAAATTCACAATTTTAGTTGAAAATTCGTTTTTTTCTTTGTTAAAAATCAAGTTTTTAAACTGAAAATTTAACTATTTTGTTGAAAATTCACATTCTCGGGCCTAAAATTCAACTGTCTTGTAGAAAATTCATTTTTTGTTTGTTGAAAATTCAACAATATGGTAGAAAATTCGAGTATATGGTACACAATTAAACTTTTATGTAGAAAATTCGTTTTTTTTTCTTCATTTAAATTTAAGTTTCTTCTATACAAATTTAATTAATGCATTGATATTTTATAGTTCAAAAATTTAACAATTTAGTTAAAAAATCTTATTAATAAAAAAAAATCAACTAGAAATTAATCACATAAATTTCGAACTAATATCACTTGCACTGTCCAAACTGTTTAGTTTAAAAATTATGTAATCAGTTGAAAATTAGTTTTCTTTTTATAAAAACTTAATCTTCTTGATTGAAAATTCAACTATTTTGTTAAGTCATATTTTTTTGTGTGAGAAAGTCAACTGCTTACAAGAAAGTTGAACTACATTGTTGTAAATCCATTTTTTTGTGGAAGATTAATCTCTTCGGTTGAAAATTGAAATATTTTAAAAAATTAATTTTTTAATCTGAAATGCAATTATTTAGTTGGAAATATATTTTTGTTTTTTAAATCGGCTTTTTTTGTTGAATTCAACTGTCTTTTAATACCAATTAAACTTCCTTTTAGTTGAAATATAATTTATAATATTATTCGTTGAGAATTCATCAGTTTTGTAATAGAAATTAATTTTTTTTAGTTTAAAATGAACTTTTTTGTTGAAAATTTAAATTTTTTATTAAAAATGCAAATGTTTTTAGTTGGAGTTTTGTTAAAAACTCAAATCTTTCCTTGAAAATTAATCTCTTTTGGTGGAAGATTAATATTATTTTTTTTGGCTTAAAATTAACTTTTTTGTAACTAAAAATGTAACTATTTCAGTTTTGTTTGAAAATTGTTATTTTTAATTAAAAATTGATCTTTTATAACTGACAATTCTAATGTTTTTTTCCATATATTTTTTTTTCTGTTTGAACGAACTGATTTTCATTTCAAATTAAAATCTGATTAAAATCTACATATTTTATTGAAAATTAATCGCGTTTGGCTAAAAAATCAACGCTTTTATAGAAAATTGGTCATTTTTGCTTGAAAATTCAAGAATTTTGTAGAACATTAACTCTTCATTTTATAACTAATTTTTTTTCGAAAATTCATTATTTTTGTTCCAAAATTCAACGATTTCTTTAAAAATTAAACAGTTTGGTAAAAAATTTAGATTTTTTCTTGAAAAAATAATATTTTCGGGATGAAAATCGAACTGTTTTGTACATAATTCGTCTTTTTTGATCAAACATTAATTTTATTGGTAGAAAATCTACCTCATTCGTAGAAAATTTAAGCTTGGTGTTCGAATTTCGTATTTTTCTAGTTAAAAATTCATTTTTTCATCTGAAAATTAAACTATTCTATTTTTGGTTGTAAAGTTATCCTTTATAAGTTAGAAATTCAATTATTTAGTAAAAAGTTCATGTATTTAAAAAAAATGGTCTTTTTGGTTAAAAAATTAATTTTCTTTGTTGAAAATTAATCTTTATCGTCGAGAAGTCAACTGTTTGCTTGAAAATTCATCTTTCTGGTTTAATTCAACTAGTTGAAAAATCATATTTATATTGCAAATTAATTTTTGAAACCGAAAATTTGACAATTCCATTTTTGGCTCAAAAAATATATTTTCTAATTGAAAATTCAAATATTTGGTTGAAAATTCATATTTCTTTATTCAAAAATTTTATACTGGGATGATTCAATTACTTTGTTAATAAGTCCTCTTTCTACTGGTTGAAAATTCATATTTTTCGTTCAATTTTTGTTTATCATGAAAATTTAACTCTTCTCTTTTTGAATAAAAATTCAATTTTTTTGTTGCAAAGTTAAATAATTTGTTGAAAGTTCTACTATTAAAAAAAGTCCTTGTTTTATAAAATAAAACTGTTTTGATTAAATTTTAATCTTTTTTTTTCTTTTTTGAAAATTCGACCATTTGGTTGAAAATTTAACTATTTTATCGAAGTGATATTTTTTTATCGTAAATTCAACTGTTTTGTTCAAAATTGATCCTTTTGGATTAAAAATTCATATTTTATGGTAGATAATATTTTAACATTTTGATTAAAGTTTCATCTATAATGTTAAAAATTCGTCTTTTTTGCCTGAAAGCTCAACTATTTAGTTAATTAATGCAATATGTCTGAATTATTAATGAAAAAATTTTTAAACCGGTGACAGCGTCTGTCGATTTCTCAGCTAAATGAGGATAAGTTTGGTAGAGTAGCATCAAATGGGCACTAAACTGACCTTATTTATTTAACCCTCGTCATTTTGCAAAAGTACATTGGACCCCAGTTGTTTCCCATTGTTGGTATAACAATGTGGCCATATTTGAGGCCATAATTTCCAAAATTGTAAAGACATTCAAGGGGCTTCAATCCTTTAGAAATGTCTCTGAAAATGTGAAAAGTATTTATTTTAGAATTAGTTTTTGTAATATTTGACTGCAAAGTCAAAGACTTTGTTTTATTCTTATAAAATGAATTTAACTATGAATTTATGTAAACTTACTTCACGACCATCACTACTTTCGCTTCTTCAAAAGCTTTTTTCAAAGCCATCTGAACCACGCCGTCATTTTGTACAGGACTAAGTGAACAGGTTGCATAAACAACAGTCCCACCCACTGATACCAGTTTTAAAGCATTCCTACAAAATTAATCCATTGTTAATTTGAATAACTGCAGGCTTCACAGTCCCTATGGGATAAAATATAGGGACCAGAAGTTACTTTTTTTACGCTCATAGGGTACTTTTTTCGTGTTCAAAGGGCAAAAAATTAGGGATAAATTCATCAGATTTAAAAACAATGCTAGTTAAATTAAAATGAATTGAAAAAAAAAGTTATTACAAAAAAATGTCATTGATTTCCATATATTTTGAATGAATTTAAATGCATTGAAGGTAAGCGAGAAGAATTGGATAAAATTCATGAAAATTAAGGTAAATTAAAAAAAAACTGAAAAGAGTCTAAGAATATGAAAAAACTTCACTCAATTCAGTAACTTTGAAATGAGCTTCAAAAAATTCAAATTGAGGTTAAAAGACTTCAGTTTCAATTGAGTGAAAACTATTACAGGGTGACCGTTTTAATCGAAGAAATGAATTCCCGGTTTTTTCCAGGTTCGCAAACATTTTTCACAGGCAATGAAATTAAAAAAAATGAAACACTAAACCTAAAAAAAATTCCACTTGAGGTAATAAAAACTGAGCTACAAATGAAAGCACTCAAAGTGGAACTGTTAAATTTTTAACTTTTAAAATTGAAATTTAAAAGTTTTTAATTCAAAAATGTCGTATTAAAATGCTCAATAATTGACGGGTATAAAATTGAAGGTTCAAATATTTTTCAACATAAAAAATATAAATCCACGTTATCATTGTCAATGCTCTCAATTAAAAAATCAATAAATGAACTTTAAAATTTTCAAACTCATATAATTTTGAGGAATTTCAAGCTAGAAACATCAAATATTGAAAAATTGACAAATTTGTATCGAAACGCTTCTTAAATTAGAAATTCAATCATTTTCTTTTTAAATAGTTTAAACATCCTTGAAAAGCTTTAAAATTTTATTTCAAAATCTTGAGAAATCTAGGAGTTGCTTTAAATTTGTTTTAAATTTTAAATAATTTTGGAAACTTTTTCAGAACTTCTAAATACCTGTCAAAATGAATTGAATTTTTTCTACAATTTTCAAACAATCTTGCAAATTTTAGAAAATTTCTTTACAATTTGGAAGTATAAATAACAATTGAAAATTAATTATTTGTAGGCGAAATTTGAGTAATTTTAAGAGATATGTAGAAGTTTTGAAAAAAATTCAAACTTAATGTAAAACTTGAAATGACAGCCTAATATAAAAAATGTAGATTTTCGCAGATTTTAAACAAAAAAATTAAATTCTTTTCAAGAATTGTAAAAGGCTTCAAAAGAATACAAACATTTTCTAACGATTTCTAGGAAAATTAAAAATAATTTTTCATTTTGAAAAATTATTTTAAGAGAATATTTAAAAAGTTTTCCAAAGATTTAAAGCAAATTTTCAAAAAAGATTTAAAAAGATTTTAAGAAAACTTTCTAAAATTTCCATGATAATTTTTAATCTTTTTAAAACTCGTAAATGTCTCTTAAAATTACTAAAATTTTTTCTACAAATTTTCATTTGTAAATTATACATCAAAATTAAAAAATTTCACTTACAAATTAAGCATTTTCCGAAATTTTAACGATTCCAGGTTTTCTATCTCAAAAATTCAGTTAAAGATTCTTTACGTTTAAATATTTGGTTTCAATTTACTTGTCTTAAATAAAAATTCAAATATTGCTAAATATTAAATAATTAACCTTTTTTTTAATTAAAAGTTTCAAATTGAATGGATTAAAAATGTAATATTTTAGACTAAAATAATATTTTAAATTTAATAAAATCCTTTAATTAAGAATATATTATTATGAAGTTATTTTTAAGTTTAAAATAGTTTATAAAATTTCAGTCACACGTTCACATTTGTTTAATGACTAAAATTTTCAAATTAAAATTGTTTAAGTTTTAACGTTCAAATCTGAAAATTCTTAAATTTTGAACTGATTAAAATTAAAAATTTATCTTTTTTATATAAAAATCTTATCATATGGAGAATTAATAATTTTTTCGTGAAAAATTAGTTCCTTTTAATATAAAATTATACAATTATATTTGGGGTTCGAAAATCATCTTTAAATTAAAAATTTAAGCTTAGAAATAACAATTTTCAATGGACAATTTTTAAAGTAGAAAAATTTTGAATAACGCATTGTGAACTAAATTTGGAAAATGTAAGCTTAGAAATAAAAATTTTAAATGGAAAATTTTTAAAGTAGACAAATTTCGAATAACGCATTGTAAGCTAAATAATAGCATAATTGAAAAACATAAAAATTTAACTAATTATTTAAAAACTGTTGAAATCGAACGTGGACAGATTTTTTTTCTACAAATTTGTAAAATTCCCGGTCCAGCAGACGCCCTGTATTGAAAATTAAAAAAAATCCATTAAATTGATCGGCTGGCCGTTTTAATCAAAGAAAAAATGCTATATTTTCAAAATTTCTAAATATTTTTTGAAATTATTCGAATTTTTCTTAAAATTAAACAAAAAATCCTTAAAATCTTCCCTCTCTTTTGAAAATTTTCAAAATATTTAAAATTATTTTGAAATATTTTTAAATATTCCCGTAAAATTAATTTTTCAAAATAAAAAAATCCTTAAAAATTTCCCCAGAAATCTAAGGGACTATTTTTATTAGTTTGAAACATTTCAAAATTCTTAAAAACCTTATTTTTTCGAAATCTTCAAAAATCAACATTAAAAAAAGTAGACATTAGAAAAAGTCGAAATTTTTATAAGTTTAAAATTACTTTAAAATTGTTTCAAAATTTCTGAATATCTCTTAAATCCACGCAATTTTTTTCTAAAATGTTTTGATCTTACAAAATTGTAAAAAATTTCCTTTAAAATCTTCTCCATTCTTTTTCGAAATTTTTCGAATGTTTTGAAACCTTTTTCAATTTTTTCAATTCTTAATTTCTCAAAATAAAAAATCACTTAAAATTTTCTTATGAATCTTGAGAAATGTTTACTATTCTCTTGAAACCTTTCAAAATTCTTAAAAATGTTTCAAATTTGTTTTTTAAATCTTCAAAAATCTATATATTTTGTTTGGAATTTTTAAAAATCTTCTCAAGGTTTCAATAATTTCCCAATATTTTCAAAACTTCTAAGGATTTTCTGAAGCATTTCAGTTTTCCTAAGAAAATTTAAATCCTACAATAATAAAAAAAATTGTTTTACAGTATTCTATATTCTTTCACGGCATATTTTCTAATATTTAAAAATAATTTTTTGTAATAGAGTCTATAAAATTTAAGAAAAAAATACAATTAAACACAAATGGGTCATTTTTTATTATATTTCCTTGCAGAAAATTAAAAAAAATTAACAATAAAGTGTAAGTTTCTACAATTAAAAAATTTGTATAACTTTTTATTCATATTTTTTTACTTTGTTGAAAAACCTACAAGATATTACAAAAACATAGAGCATTTTACATTTTTAAAAGTGGGGTGTTTGAATTAATTTAAAAACTTTTACGTAAATTAATGTAGAATATTACAAATATTTACTAAAAATATTAGATTTCACAAAAGTGAAAATATTGGAAAACTGTACATGAAAATTTGTTGTAATTACTGGTAGTTTATGTTAGAAATATATAACCCTGGTGAAAACAATTTTACAAGAAAGTACGAAAACTAAAACCATTTTCCGGAAAGGGAACTTTTAAATCTCTGAATTATCTTTTTTTTTAGAAAATTCCCTCTTCCAAAGTAAAGATTTGAATTATTTGCAAAAATTGCCTGTCCTGATGTTCAAATAATAATTCTTTACGAAATTCTCTATTCAAAAATTTCCTGTTCCAAATCAGAATTATATTTATTTACATTTCCTATTATGATTAAGAAATATAGTAACTATCTTTTTCTAAAATTCAAAATAAAAAGTTTAAATTTCTGGAAAATTTTTATTTAAAAAAAAAGAATGTTTAAATTAAAACTAATTGCGATTAAAAACAAGGAATTTGCAAAATCTGACCAATTCTAGCTTGTGATAGGAATTTTTTTTTGTAAATTCCTTTCCATAAATCAGAATTAAAATTATTTTTCAAAATTTCTCGCTCCATCGTAAAAATCACCTATTGCAAGGAAAAATTATAATTCTTTAAGGAAACTGCCTGTCCTAAAGTACAAAGAATAATAATAATTATTATATTAATATAAATTATAATTTTTCACGGAAATTTCCTATCCCAACTCAGAATTATAAATCTGTCAAAAAATTTCCTTCCTCAGTCGAAATTATAATTGTTTATCGAAATCCGAAGATTTTCGAAAAAAATTAAAAAGATTTTTGAAAATATTAGATGTGTCGAAAAAAAATCTAGAATATTTTTTACATTTTATTATTTTACAAGTTTTTAACAAATATTAGGAAAAATTCAACTCACTTTAGAACATATATTTAGATCTTTTAGAAGCTTGGAAGAAATTAACAAGTCTTTTTATAAATGTTTGAAAATTTTTTCAAGTTTTAAAATACTTTCAATCTCTTTAAAACTTCTAAAAAAATGAATTTTTTTTAAATGACTGAAATTTTGGTTTCAAATTTAAAAAATACTGATAAATTAAAAAAAAATATTTTAAAAACATTCATATTCTTTTTTCACAACTTTGAAAATCTTTTCAAGTGTTTTAAAATCTTTTTAAATGCCATCTCAAAACTAATATTTAAAAAGAAAAAATCGTTTAAAATTTTCCTAGGAATCAATGCAAAATTCTTTGAAGCTCTTGAAACTTTACAAAATTGTTAAAAAGCTTCTTTTTTTAAACTTTAAAAATCTACATTTTTCGAAAAATTCTTGAAATATTAAAATTAAATTTTGTTTAAAAACGTTTCAAAACGTCTCTACCTTAAAAATATCTTTTAAAATTATTCGTTTTCGAAATTAAAAAAAATGTATTTACATATTTTTAAATATTCTAATTTTTCAAAATGAAAAATCATCATAAATTTCTCTAGAAATCTAGAGAACAATTTTTATTCTCTTGAAGCCTTTGAAAAATGAAAAAGTTTCGTTTTTCCAAATCTTCAAAAATCAACATTAAAAAAATTGAAATCTTTACCAGTTTGAATGATATTGAAAAATTTTAATATCTTCTTTAAAAATATTCTGCATGTTTTTTTCAAAATTTTAGAAAATGTTTTGAAACAAATTCCTGTCCCAAAGTAAAAATTCGAAATCTTTGCGAAAATTTCCATATCGTAAAGTTCAAATAATTATTCTTTAAAATTCCCTGTTCAAGAGTAGAAATTATATTTTTTCATAGGAAATTCCCTGTCATAAATTAAAAATTATATTTATTTATTTAAATCCCACTTATAATCATAATTCTTTCCTAAAATTCCCTGTTCTAACTTGAGATAATTGTCATTTTTCACGTGATTTTATTTAAATATTTCTTTTATTTATTACCTGTCCCAGAAGAAAATTATAAATCTTTGAGAAAATTTCCGGTCTCAACTGAGAATTCGAATTTTTTTAGAAAACTCAAGTCAGATTGACGATTTCTTTATAAATTCCCTTTTCCAATTTAGAATAAGAGCAATAAAATATATGAAATTAATTTTAATTTGCAGCATTCTTTACTGTATAATTATTTAAAAACAATAAATAAATTTTAAAACTCACACTAAAATATCAGTTTGAAGCTCTGGTAGCTTTAACCTTTCCTTAATATAAACACTCTTAAACCAATTGCCGTCATCAGAATGCAAGGAATGCCTGTCATTCGTGCACGGAACGTCAACTAAAATCTGTAAAAATGGTGAGACTTATTTCTTTTGAAATTTTAGCTCTAAAAATCTTAATAATAAAAATACAGGCCTCGGACTCATTTTTTAAATAAAAAATTGCATTAAAAGTGTTTAAAAAATCCAAAAATAGTGTTTAAATAGAGCCATAAAATTTGTTCAAGTATTTTAGTCATTTTCGAACATTAAAGTTCCCCAAACCAAATTAATAGAAACCAATTTAAAAATTGAGTTATTTTTCGTTGAAAGATCATTCTTTTCATTTAAAATGTCTACCAGTAATTTTTTGGTTACAAATTAATCTGTTTTGGTACAAAATTGAATTTTTTAGTCAACAATTTAATCATTTTATTAAAAAGTCGTACTTTTTGGTTTGAAAATTTCTCTCTTTCTGAAGAAACTTCACCTTTTTTATTAAAATGCAACTGTCTTTTTTAAAAAAAAATTATTTTTATGTTATCAAAAAATTATTTTTACTGAAAATTTAACTATTGTGTTTAAAATGCAATGGATTGGTTGAAAATTAACCTGTGTTAGTTAAGGATTCAAGTGTTTTGTTGAAAGTTTGTCTTTGTTGGTTAAATTAAACTATTTTTTTTAATTAAACATATTTTTTGTTAAAATATCAATCATTACATTTTTCGTTGAAAATTCATCTTTTCAGGTGAAAAACTCAATATCTTGGTTTAGAGTTAAAATACATTTTAAAAGTTCATTTTTTTAGTTGAAGATTCACAATTTTAGTTGAAAATTAGTTTTTTCTTTATTCAAAATAAAGATTTTTTTTGCTGCAAATTTAACTATGTTGTTGAAGATTAACTGTATTATTAAAAATTCAAATTATCGGGTTCCAAATTCAACTGTTTCGTATTCAACAATTTGGTAGAAAATTCAAGTATATGGCATATTTTTTTATCGAAAATTTGACTTTTTAGTTAAAAAGTCATATTTTTTGTCAAAATTTAAACTTCTTTGTTGACCTATATTGTTATAAGTTAATTATTCTTTTTTTATTAATCTCTTTGTTTAATAATGAAAATATTTGGTTAAAAATTAATTTTTCGAAACAGAAAATTCACGTCATTTTTAAAAATTCGGCTTTTTTTATTTAAATTAAACTCTATTTTAATATTAAACTCACTTTTATATTAAATATCAGTTTTTTTGGTCAAAAGTTCAACTGCTTTTGTGAAAGTTGAACTAAATTGTTATAAATGAATTATTGTTTTTTTTTTATTAATCTCGTTGGTTAATAATTAAAATATTTGGTTAAAAATTAATTTTTCAAAACAGAAAATTCAACTATTGGGTAGAAAATTCCTGTAATTTTTAAAAATTCGGCTTTTTTTACTTAAATTAAACTGTATTTCAATCAATATTAAACTCACTTTTATTAAAAAATTTTTGTTGAAAATGTAACTTTTCTGGCTAAAAAATGCAACTGTTTTTAGTTGATAAATTGAATCTTTTTTGTTTGAAAATTCTATTACTTGTTTGAAATTTCATCTTTCTTGGCTAAACTGAACTTTTTTTGTTAAAAATTCATCTTTTCGGATTTTAAAATCAAAGGTTTTCTGAAAAAACCACCTTCAAATTTGATAACTTAACTCTTTTGTTGAAAATTAATCACTTTTGGTGAAAAATTCTTCTTTTTTGTTTTGGTTTAAAATTAAGTTTTTTGTTCAAGGAGTATATTTTTAAGCAAAAAATTCAACTGTTTTGTAGAAAATTAATCTTCTTTGCCTTGAAAAATCCACATTATCGTTTTTTTGTTGACTAAAAAAAAGTCTCCCTTGACTGTCAATTCAAATCTTGTCAAAAAATCGTCTTTTTTGTTTTATTATTCATCTTTGTAGATTGAAAAATTGAACTAGGTTGAAAATTCAATTTTTTTTAAAACTTCGTTCCTTCAGCCTAAAAATTCGACTATTTAGTCAATAATTAATTTTTTTCAATTAAACTATTTGGTTGGAAATTATACTATTTAAAAAATTTAATATATTGCGACTTGAAATACTAGGAATATGGAACTTCCTTATGAGTTCATTTTTTGTTGAAAATTTCAAATTTTAGTTGAAAAATATATTTTGTTTGTTTGTTAAAAATTAATGTTTTAAATGAAAATTTTAATATTTTGTTAAAATTTTAAGTGACTAGTAAAAAATTAACTATTTTGTTGGAAAATCGTATTCTTGGGTTCAAAATTCAACTGTTTTTTCAGAAAATTGATCTTTTTTGGATTGAAAATTCCACAATTTCGTTTTTTTTCTTTCTGGACTGAAAAAAACTCTCTTGACTGTAAATTCGACTTTTTTCTTGGAAATTCATCTTTTTTGCTTGAAAATTCAATTTTGTTGTTGTTAAAACTTCGTCTCTTGAGCCTAAAAGTTCAACTATTTGTTTAAAAATTCACCTTTCTTAGATGAAAAATCGACAACTAAAAAGAAACAATATATTTTGACTTAAAAGTTTAGGAATACAATACTTTCTGAAAAGTTCTTTTTTTAAATTCAAAATTGTAGATGAAAATTTTTTTTTATTATTTAAAATGTTTAAATGAAAATTAAACTATTTTCTTACAAAATTTTAAGTGATTAGTTGAAAATTAACTTATTTGTTGAAAATTCACATGTTTAATTCAAGTGTTGTGTAGAAAATTCATTTTTTTAAATTGAAAATTAAGTCTCTTATGTGATAATTTAACTACTCGATTGATCTTTATCAGTTAAATTCAATTATTTTGTTACAAATTTTTAGAAACAAATAAAAATTAATCATATAAAATTTGGTTTAACGATACATCCACTATTTAAACTATTTACACAGAAAAGTAAAAAATAGTGACATTTCTTTTTTTAAAGTGTCAATAGTGTGATCAGTGTCAGTCCAAGGCTTAAAAATAAGGTATTTGAGTGTTTAGAATTGTTTAAAATAAACATACTTTGTTAAAAACATTTTTGTCTTCGATTATTCTCGCGTCGTTTTGAGTAATCAGCAATCTTCCTCCCCATTCGTCCAATGCTGACAAGCATTGTTCGATTACTTCGTGAATCCTTTTTACTCGTTTAGGTAGGACATCGTTCATGACGATCAGGCTGGGAAAAAGTGTTTGTATTGCACAAAAGGATTTTCCTCCGGGAGCTGCACACATATCGAGAATTCTGTCTCCTGGCTGTAAATCGAGAGCTAAAACTGGCAAAACAGATCCTCCATCGAGTAGATAGTAGTCTAAAAATATATAATTTCTCTTTAGATCCCTTAGAATATTTTTAAAGCATAAACAGACTTCACAGCTAAACATTCTCTCAAACGAGGAGAAATAGGGTGATTTTTCACGACAATAAGAGCATAATAGGTAATAAATAATATTTAAAAAAAAAAATTGTAGATACCATACTGCTCAAATTAATTTTCTACCAAAAGAAATTTTGAATTTTAAATCCGAAAGGATAAATTTAAAAAAGTTAGTTTTC
>NC_046665.1:85139904-85147417 GCF_010883055.1 Belonocnema kinseyi | reverse complement strand
AGTGGCATCTACAACCAAACAGAATGACTTTCAAGGAAAAGAGGCGAATTTTTATGAGAAAAGATTAACTTTTAAATAAATATTTCAATTTTGAAGCAAAAAATATGAATTTTTTAAAAAGCTAATAAATCATCAACAAAAAAGTTACTTGAAATTCAAAAGGATGCATTTTCAAGACAAAAAGTCCAATTTTTTCAGGAGACAGTTGAAATTTATACATATAAAGTTGATTTTTCAACAAAAAATTATTTTAAATCAACAAAGATGAATTTTTAACCAATAGGGATTACTTTTCCACCAATAAGATGAATTTTCTATCCAAACATATGAATGTTTAACAAAATAGAATTTTCTATCGAAAAAGATGAATTTAACAGAACAGTTGAATTTTCAATAATATTCATTAATTTTTGTCCAAATAATTAAATTATATTTTCAAACAAAAATGGAATAATTAACTTTTTAAATAAAAAAAGTAATTTTCATCAAAAAAATAAATTTTCAACAAAATAGTTGAATTTTCAAACAAAAAGATGAATCTTACAAAAAAAGGATTTTTCGCAACGAATAGTTCAACTTTGAAACAAGTATTAGTTGAATTTTTAACAAAGAATATAATATAAATTTTCCACTAACAAAATCAATGTTATGTCAAAAAGACGAATTTTCAACGAAATACAAGAATTTTCAAGCCGAAAAAAGTAATTTTCTGCAAAAAAAGTTCAATTTTCTGCCAATATAGTTAAATTTTTAACTAGATTAACTTTCTACCAAAAAGATAAAATTTGAATTAACTTTAAAAAAATTTAATCAAACAGTTTTATTTTTACCAAATTGTTGAATTTTCAAAACCAAAATTACAAATTTTTAAGAAAAGAATTGAGTTTCTAAAGTAAAAAGTCGAATTATTGTAAAAAGACTTAACTTCTAAACTCGAAAAAATTAATCTTCAATAATTAAAGTAAGAGAGATTGTTCAGTCAAGAAAGTAAAAAATTAATCCAAATTGTTGAATAGTAACGCCCAAAAAGATGAATTTTCTACAAAAAAGTCATTTTATACCAAAAGAAATTTTCCACGAAAATATGAATTTTTAAACAAAAAATTTCATTTCAGCCAAAAAAAAATTTAATGAACATTATAATAGCTGATATTCCAACTAAAAAATATATTATCTTTAAATTAAAAGCAATTGAATTCAACAAAAAAAGCCGGATTTTCAGCAAATAAGTTCAATTTTTAACCAAAACGGTGAATCTACAGACAACAAAAAGATATTTATAATAAATTAGCTCAACTTTCAACCAAGTAGTGCACTTTTAACAAAAACAAGACTTTTGAACAAAATAGTTAGATTTCAAAAAAATAATTAAATTTTCAAAATTAAATATCAAATTTTCAACAAAATAGTTCAATTGTTAATCAAACAGGTGATTTTTTAACCTACAAAAACGAATGTTCAACAAAAAACATAAACTTTTAACTAAAAAGGATCAATTTTAAAATAAAAAATAATCATTTTGGACTGAATAAAAAACAATTTTCAAACAAAGAAATGAATTTTGAGTCAAAAAGATTAATTATCTACTAGAAAAGATAAACCTTCAAAAAAATAGTTAAATCCTCAACAAAGTAAGATTATTTTTCACCCAAATAGTTGCATTTTTGAAGAAAAAAATTTAATTTTTACCAAGAAATGAATATTAAAACAAAGCAAAAGAATTTTCAAGAAAAGATTAGAATTTTTAATCAAGAAAAATTTTTCAGTTCCAGAAAAAAAAATTCAACCACACTGTTCATTTTTTAAGCGAAAAAGATTAATTTTTTCTAAAAAAAAACATTAGTATTGTCCACCCAAAAATATTAATTTTCAACGAAATCGTTTATTTTCTATTCTAAAATACGAATTTGAACCCAAAAATGGAATAGTTCCATTTTTAATGGAAAAAAAATCAATTTCAACGAAAAATAATAATGAAAAAAAAACAGTTAAATTTATAACCAAAGACAAAAAAGTTCAACTAAAATGATGAATCTACAATTGAACAAATTAATTATTAACATAAAATTAGAATTTTTAACGAAAAAGGGCTAAATGTATTTAGAAAAGACGAATTTTCAACAAGAATGGTATTTTTTACCAAAAGAAATCAATCTTCAAACCGAAAAAAAGTATTTTCAACAAAAAAGTATAATTTAAACCCAAGAAAGATGTGTATTTAACAAACTAGTTGATTTAAACAAAATAATTCAATTTTGAACGAAAGTAGATGAATTCTGAACCCAAAATATAATAGTAGACTTTTTAATGAAAAAAAGAAAAATAATTTTCAAACAAAAAAGAAGACTAATCGACCACAAGACGAATATTCATTCTAAAAGGACGAATAAAAAAAAAATGTTGCACAAAAAACAGTTAAATTTTCGACCAAGAAATACAACATTTAAATAAAATGGTCGAATTTTCATAAAATAATGAAATGTTTAACCAAAAGAGATGAATGCCGGACCCAAAACATAAGAGAGTGGAAATTTCATTTAAAAATAATTAATTTTCCACCAAAAAAGATGTCTAATCCACCAAAAGATGAATTTTCAATCAAAAATTACATTTTAACCATAAGAGATGGATTCTCAGCCAAAAATATAATACTAGACTTTTAAATTAAAAAGAAACAATTTGTAACTAAAAAAGATTACTCATCCACCAAAAGATGAATTTTCAAACTAAAAGGAAGGTTTTATTTTAAAAAGTTACATGTTCAACAAATCCGTGGAATTTTCGATCAGTAAAGATGACCTTTTCAACAAAATAGTTCAATTTTTATTTAAAAAAATTAAATTTTAAACATAAGAGATGAATTCTCGACCAAAAATATAATACAAGACTTTTGAATTTAAAAAAATTAATTTTTAACTAAAAAAGATGAGTAATGCAGCAAAAGATAAATTTTTAATCCAAAAGGACGAATCTTTCAGAAAAAAGATTATATGTTGCACAAAACATTTCAATTTTTTATCAAAAAATGTAACATTTTAACAAAATGGTTGAAGTTTCAACAAAAATATTAAATTTTTTTACCAAAAGAGATGAATTCCGAACTCAAAACAGAATAGTAAACTTCTCAATTAAAAAGAGTTAATTTTGCAACAAGAAAGATAAAACATAATTTAAAAAAGAATCTGAATGGACGAATTTTCTATATAAAAAAGTCCAATTTTCAACACATCAATTGAATTTTCGACCAAGCCAGATGAATTTTCAACCAAATAATTAACTTTTTAACCAAGAGCGATGAATTCCGAACCAAAGATATAATAGTAGACTTTTAAGTTAAGTTAAAAGTAAATAATTTTTAACGAAAAAAATTACTAATTCACCATATGACGGATTTTTAATCTAAACGGACAAATTTTTTATTTAAAAAAAGTCAAATTTTCAACAAACCCATGGAATTTTCGACCAATAAAGTTGATTTTTTAACAAAATAATTAGATTTTTTACCAAAAGATATGAATTTCGAACCCAAAATATAATAGTGGACTTTTCAATTAAAAATAATTAATTTTTAATTAAAAAAGATTACTAATCCATGAAAAGATGAATCATCAATCTAAAAGGACGACTTTTCTATAAAAAAAGTCAAATTCTCAAAAAATCATTTGAATTTTCTACCAAGAAAGATGTCTTTTTAAGAAAATAGTTAAATTTTCATAAGAACAATTAATTTTAAACAAAAGAGATAGATTTTTAGCCAAAAATATAATAATCAGTGGAATTTACGACCAAGAAAGATGAATTTTCAATAAAATAGTAGTTGAATTTTCAACAAAATAATTAAATTCTTAACCAAAAGAGATAAATTCCGAACCCAATATATAACAGTAGACTTTTAAATTGAGAAGAACTAATTTTTAACAAACAAAAAAATTCGCCATAAGATGAATTTTTAATCTTAAAGATTAAATTTTTATAAGTAATTCAAATGTTCAACAAATGAGTTTAATTTTCAACAAAATAATTAAATTTTTATCCAAAAGTGATGAATTTCGAAACAAAAATATAACACTAGACTTTTTAACAACAAAAATTAACTTTCAACCAAAAATAGTTATATTTCATGGGTTACACCCATGCCTACACAATTTTTTTCTACACAAAATATATTGTACACAAGTATACTGATCATATTTTTCCTGAACGAAACTTCTTCCACACAAAATGTTTCCTACACAGAACTTAATACCGTTATATTTGTCCTACACAAAATTTTTTCCTACACTGAATATTTCCTACACAGAGTTTAATATTGTTTAATAGTTGAATTTTTTGTCCTTCACAAAATGTTTTCTACACAAAACATTTCCTACACAGAATATAATACTGTTATATTTTTCCTGCACAAAACTTTTTCTACGCAAAATGTTTCCTACGCAGAATTTAATACCGTTATATTTGTCCCACACCAAATTTTTTTCTACACTGCATATTTCCTGCACAGAATTTAATATTGTTTAATAGTTGTATTTTTTGTCCTTCACAAAATATTTTATACACAAAACATTTCCTACACAGAATATAATACTGTTATATTTTTCCTACACAAAACTTTTTCTACGCAAAATGTTTTCTACACAGAATTTAATACTGTTATATTTTTCCTGCACAGAATTTAATATTGTTTAATAATTTTATTCTTTTTATACAACAAAATATTTTCTGCATAACATATTTAAAACAGTACATAAAATATTCTTTACAAAAAGTAGATCCTACAAATGATGAAATGATTACAGTTTTAATTGAAATCTTGTTGCTGCTATATAGCAAATATTCTTCGAAATATTCTGAGAGAAGATACATAGGCATATTCTCCACACAAGCATCAAATGTAAAACTTTTCTTACACAAAACTTATTTTAAATTGTGTAGAAAAAGTTTTACACTTAGTGCTTGTGCGTAGAATATACCTGTTTATCTTCCCTCATAATATTTTCAATGTAGACACAACAAGATTTAAATTTAAACTATAATCATTTCATCTTGTGCAGGATCTACTTTTTGTAAAAAGTATTTTATGCACTGCTTTAAATATGTTATGTAAAATATATGATGTACAGGAAACATATTGGACATTATATTTTTGTGTACAATGTTTAGAGACTATCTTGATAATAAAATATTACTATTTAATTATGTGTAGAATGCACATATTCTGTGTAGAAGATATTATATTTTGTGTAGGTAAAAATAAAAGTATTAAACAATATTCAATTATGTGCAGGAAATCTTCTGCGTAGAAAAATTTTCTGTAGGATAAATATAATAGTATTCAATTCTGTGTAGGAGACACTTTATGTAGAAAAAGTTTTGCGTAGGGAAAATATAACAGTATTAAATTCTTTGTAGGTAATATTTCGTGTAGAAAATATTTTCTGTAGAAAAAAAAATAGAACTATCAAACAATATTAAATTCTGTGTAGGAAATCTTCTGTGTAGAAAAACGTTTTTGTAGGAAAAATATAACAGTATTAAATTCTGTGTAGGAAACACTTCGTGTAGAAAAAGTTTTGTGTAAGAAAAATATGATCAGTATAGATGTGTACACTATATTTTGTGTAAAATAAAATTCTTTAGGAACAGCGTTTTTTTATATTTTATAATTGGAATCTATTAATTCATTTCGAATTTAAGCGAAAAACGAGAAAAAGTGCAAACTTCTTGAAAACAGGAAAAAAAAAGATCAATTATTTTAAAAAAGGGGGAAAAGGAGTTATAAGGGAAAGAGTATGAGGTCTGCATAAATCATAAAAACCATATTAAATTTAAAAACATACCAACAACGCCCGTAGATCCTCTTTTCGCTGACTTGAATCTACTGTTGTTCATCTCTTCAAACGTATACATTGTCAGATGCTTTGGAATACTCATAGATGGTTCCTTCTCAATCGTGACAGTGAAATCTGATCCTTGTTTGTAATAACTATAATGCTCCGACTCAAGAATGAAATCTTCCAAACCCTTAAGTTTGGTTGCAGGAATATATTCTTGCAATGCGGAGAGAGTTAATCCACTTGATGGAGTTATAATTCGACTAGAATCCAACTCAATTTCAACTTCTGATTCAATTGATTTCAATGTCACAGGTTGGAGCGGTTCAGTCACTTTTAAATCGAACCCTTCATTTTCATCAAGCTCATTTAAAGATTTTGCCTTTAATTCTTCAACTTCTCTCAGAGATGTTGCTTCCACATTGGAGTCAGCTGGATAAATTGATTCCAATTCTGACAACTGTTTTTTAGACAGAAATGAACTCATCTCTCGATCAATTTGCTTTTTTCCGGGTGCTCGCTTTTTGCCATTTTGTTCATCCAGAAATTCCTCTTCTTCTAAGAGTTCCTTCTGAACCTTATAAATCGATCTAAGGTCGATTGCTCCTAGGGACTGATCGAAACATTCTTTATGTTCCAGGTGGGCGCAATACTTAATTTTCAAAAATCCCGGATTTTTTCCTAATTTTCTAGTTTCTCTGACCATTAACATTTAGCGAACGAAATTCTAATCTTTTAACATTTTTAATATAGAATCTTTCATCAATAGAACAAGACAATTTTTAATTTAAATTAATAAAATATTAATATTCCCTGACAATTTCAGGTTTTTTACAGATATAATTTTTTGTAGTAAAGAGACATTAAAATATTTCGAAATTGTTTAAACAATTAAATCGGAAATAAATAATTAAATAATACTACAAAAATAATTAATCATTTATTGGATTTGGCGCTAAAGTTCATGAATTTGATTAATAAATAATTATTCAAATGTGTATATTATTAAATTCAATTAGAAAAGGTTCCAAATGGGAGTTTGAAGAAACTTTTCAAGTAAAAATATTGTGTGTTTCAACAGGAGAGATAATTTTTTAACCAAATAGTTGAATTA
Source organism: Belonocnema kinseyi (assembly GCF_010883055.1). Taxonomy (NCBI): domain Eukaryota; kingdom Metazoa; phylum Arthropoda; class Insecta; order Hymenoptera; family Cynipidae; genus Belonocnema; species Belonocnema kinseyi. The sequence goes on along the minus strand of NC_046665.1, from coordinate 85,140,472 downwards.
TCGTATAAAAAGATTATTTTTCTACCAAAAAAGACGATTTTTGCACAGAATATATGAATTCTCAAGATAATAGTTAAATTTTCAACTAAAAAGATCAATTTTCAACCAAATAGTTCTAGTTTCAACTAGAAAAGGTTTTAGTAAATATCAGATTTCATGTAAAGTCACGGGATTTTATAATATTTTAATTTATTTCAAATAATATATTCACAAAAATTGATATATTTCGTACGATTTAAAAGATTTTGAAATATTTCAAGGTATTTCCAGAGATTTTAAATGATTTAAAAAATTGTAGGGTCCTTTGAGAAAATTTAAAAATATTTTCAAGAGCTTTCAAGAATTTTAAGGGGCTTTAAAAGATTTTAAAGGGTTTTAAATATCTTAGGGTTGGTTTAAAAATATATTTAAATTTCAAAGAATTTTTAATTGATTTCAATCATTTGTAAGGATTTCAAAGTATTTGAATTATTTTAGGGTATTTTAAAAGATTCGAATGAATTTTAAGATGATTGTAGTAATTTAAATGGGTTTCAAATGATTAAAAAAATTTTAGAGTATGCTTAAA
>NC_046665.1:85138243-85139804 GCF_010883055.1 Belonocnema kinseyi | reverse complement strand
ATTATTTTAGGGTATTTTAAAAGATTCGAATGAATTTTAAGATGATTGTAGTAATTTAAATGGGTTTCAAATGATTAAAAAAATTTTAGAGTATGCTTAAAATTTTTTATTCGTTTTCAAGAATTTATAAAATTTTCAAGGAATTTCCAAATACTTTATGATATTTAAAAAAATTCCAAAGAATCCTCAAGACCTTTAAAAAGTCGCATGGGATTTAAAAATATTTTAGAGGATTTAGAATATTTTAGGATATTTTGAAAGTTTCCATCGAATTTCGAGTAGATTTCAATATTTTGAAATTATTCAAATGGCTTTTAAATATTAAAGAGTATTTGAAAAAATTTTAAGGAAATTTTTAGAAGCTTAAAAAAGTTTCAAGGTATTTCAAAGTGTTAGACACTTTTTGGGGAATTTTGAAAGATTCTAAGAAAATTCAAATTTATTTAAATAATTTAAAGAGATTTCAAAGCATTTGAAATATTTTAGGGTATTTTGAAAGATTTCGAGTTATTTTCAAGTGATTTAAATATCTTGCGATTTCATAGAATTTTACGTGATCACAATAATATTTTATTGAATTTAAAAAAATATATTTACAAGAAGCAAGAAATTTTGTAGAGTTTTACAGATTTGAAGAGATTTTCAAGAATTTTTTGCAACTCAATCGAATTCATTTGGAGTTCACCCTGAATTCTTAATGCTAATGCCTGGAATTCTTTTAAATTCTATTAAATTCTTAAGAATTTCCTTGAAATTTTTTAATTTACTTGAAATATTAGAAATTTCCTCAATTCTACTGAATTCAATGGATTTTTTTGGCTTTTGTTTAATTAATTCTTTTAAATTCATCCTGAAAAATTTAAAATTCACTTTTAAATCCTATAAATTTGATTAGATTCCTATTCACTAATTGTATTGAATTATTCACTCCAATTTTACTCAAATCAGTGGAATATTTGGGGATTCTTTTACTTTTTTCAGTTCATTTGAATTGATCAAGAACTCACCCTAAATTCTTAATAATTATTTTCAATTCTTATGAATTCTTCCAAGTCCATTCAATTTTATGCTAAAAGAAGTTGATAGAAATTTTTTTAATTCACCGTGAAGTATTTTAAACTCACCTTCTATTCTCAGGTATTCAGATTCTTTTGAAATCCCTTAAACATCTCTAAATTCATTGGAATTTTATTTAATCGTTTTAAAAAAAATCTTTTTGAATTCTCTTAAATTATGTCTAATTTGCACTGACTTCTGGTCAATTCTTGAATTCCTTCCTTGAATTCTTCTAAATTCACTCCAATTTTACTAAAATCTATTAAATATTTTGGCTTTTTTACAATTCATTTGAATTTATTAGGAGTTCGTCCTGAATTCTTATTAATTCTTTTGAATTCTCATGTATTCTTCCAGATTTTTTCAAATTTATTGAATGAAATGGATACAAATTATTTAAAATTTACCCTGAAGTATTTTAAATTCACCTTCAATTCTTAGGTATTCCATCAGATGCTTCTAAAATCTCTTATATTTCTATAAAATCACTCAAATTTTATGTAAT
>NC_046665.1:85135120-85138143 GCF_010883055.1 Belonocnema kinseyi | reverse complement strand
TACCCTGAAGTATTTTAAATTCACCTTCAATTCTTAGGTATTCCATCAGATGCTTCTAAAATCTCTTATATTTCTATAAAATCACTCAAATTTTATGTAATTAATAGTTTTGAATCAATTATGAATTCTTATAAACTTATCATGAATTTGTTAAAATTCACCTGAAAATATTATAAATTTATTCTATTTCTTTTGAATTTAAAAGAAAATTAGTCATTTAGTCAATTTTATTCACTTTTTGGGTCATTTTTGTACTCTTTTCAAGTAAATTATGAGAATTAGAATTATAAAATTTAATCTAGAAAACCTGGAATTGGCCGGGCTTTTTTATTTAGCTGGGAAAACCTGGAAATTTCAGGGAATTTTTTCGATAGCGTGCTTAATTTTTTTTAAATTGCTTTATGAAATTAAATAACAATGACGCTTTAATTACAAAAGTAGCTTTATGTTACTGTATCCAAATATTTGGTTAAAAATTCCGCTTTTTGGATTTAAAATTGATTTTTTAATTGAAAATTTAAATATTCTATTTTTGGATAAAAAATTATCATTTTCAGTTGAAAATTGTAGCAGCCGGTTTAATATTCATATATTTAGTTGACAATTTGTTCTTTTTGATAAAAAATTAATCTTATTGCTTGAGGACTTATCTTTTTAGTTGAAAATTTAACAATGTGTTTTAAATTCTTTCTTTCTCTTGACTGAAAAATCTTTTTTCGTTGAAAATTCAATATGCTTTATTCAAAAATGAAAATCTTTTTTAATTGAAATATTAACTACCAAATTTTTCGTTCAGAATTCATCTTTTTGGAATAAAAATTAAGTGACTTAGTTAAAAGTTAAACACTTTTGTTAAAAATTATTTTTTGTTTTGGCTCAAGATTTACAATTTTAATCGAAAATCATTTTATTTAAAAATTCATCACTTAGGTTAAACATTAATTTTTGTATAACAAATTTTTAATTGAAAATCCATCTTTTTTGGCAAAATTAATTTTCTTGGTTTAAGGTTCCCTTTTAATCTTGCTGCTCTAAAATTCAATAAGTTTAATGAAGAATTCATCATTTTTTGGTTAAAATCTGATATTTTTTATTAGAAAATTCATGTATTTTGTTAATAATTCTTTTTTGGTAGAAATTAATCTTCTTGTTAGAAAATGAATATTTTTGTTTGAAAATTTAAGTATTCTGGTTATTCATCATTTTGGTTAAAAATTTAACGTTTGTATTGCAAATTCATATATTTTGTTGAAAAATTGTGTTTGTTATTCTTTTCTTTTAGAAAATGAATCTTTTTGTTTGACAATTAATGTGCTTGTTTTAAAATTCCACTTTTTGGTTGAAAATAAAACTATTTGGTTTAAAATTAATCTTTTTGGTTAGAAATTCATCTATTCTAGTTAAAGATACATCATTTTAGTTGAAAATTGATCACTTTGGGTGAAATGTTTCTTGATGATGTAAAAGTAATGTTTTCAACTGGAAATTTAATTATTCCACTTTTGGTCGAAAAATGATTTTTTTTAGTTCAAAATTCCACTATATGCTTAAAATTTGTCTGTTTTAGTTAAAAATTCAATTACTTTTCATTATACTTTTTGGTTGAAAGTGAAACTCTTTTTTTTTTATTTCATCTACTCTAGTTGAAGATTTATAATTTTAGATGAAAATTTATCACTGTGGTTGCATTTTTTTAAATGGAAAAATAATTTTCTTAAATTACATTTTTGGTTAAAAACTGATCTTTTTAATTTAAAACTAGAACTATTTCGTTGAAAATTGATCTTTTTAGTTGAAAATTAAACTATTATTTTTGTAGTATTATTTAATTATTCGATGGTGCTAATATATTTAAGAATATCTTTTAATATAATTTTTCAAATCATATTAATTGAATCCCTATATAATGAAAAACAAAACATTATTAATAATAAAATCGCGAAACGGTATACATATCCTGATTTCATTGTTTAAACAATTAAATTGGGATATGTATACAGTCTTGCGATTTTATTATAAATAATGTTTTGTTTTTCAGTTTCTAGGGATTCTTGATTTTTGTATAAAGCAATTGAATTTTATACGAAGAAAGATTTTTCAGTCAAGAGAAAGAAAGAATTAAAACATATTGTTAAATTTTCAACCAAAAAGATAAGTCCTCAACCAATAAGATTAATTTTTTATCAAAGAGAACGAATTGTCACCAAAATACATGAATATTAAACCGGGTACTCAAATTTTCAACTGAAAATGATAATTTTTTATCCAAAAATAGAATATTTAAGTTTTCAGTTAAATAATTAATTCCAAACCCAAAAAACGGAATTTTTTACCAAATATTTGGATACATTAACATAACGCTACTTTTGCAAACAAAGAATCATTGTTGTTCAATTTCATAATGCAATTTAACAAAATTAAGCACGCTATCGAAAAAATTCCTTGACGTTTCCAGGTTTTTCCAGGTACATTAAATTTCCTTGCCAATTCCAGGCTTTCTAGATTTTCCAGGTAGGGTAGATACCCTAGTTTATTATTCTCATTTTATAATTTCACTTAATTAATTTTATAATTCTAATTTTCATAATTTACTTGAAAAAGGTACAAAAATGACCCAAAAAGTGAATAAAATTGACTAAATGACTCATTTTCTTTTAAATTCAAAAGAAATAGATTAAATTAATAATATTTTCAGGTGAATTTTAACAAATGCATGATAAATTAATAAGAATTCATAATTGATTCAAAACTATTTAGGTTAATTTTTTAAAATCCAATAATTCCATTGATTTCCGTAATAATAAGAATTTGAAAGAATTGAACCAAATTCAAAAAACGTTATCGAATTGAGTAAAATAGGAGTGACCAAAATTTGGGGCAAGTTTAACCGAATTCAAGTGAATTGAAAAAAAAAACCATTGAATTACATAAAATTTGAGTGATTTTATAGAAATATAAGAGATTTTAGAAGCATCTGATGGAATACCTAAGAATTGAAGGTGAATTTAAAATACTTCAGGGTA
>NC_046665.1:85118503-85135020 GCF_010883055.1 Belonocnema kinseyi | reverse complement strand
TTTAAGCATACTCTAAAATTTTTTTAATCATTTGAAACCCATTTAAATTACTACAATCATCTTAAAATTCATTCGAATCTTTTAAAATACCCTAAAATAATTTAAATACTTTGAAATCCTTACAAATGATTGAAATCAATTATAAATTCCTTGGAATTAAAATATATTTTTAAACCAACTCTAAGATATTTAAAACCCTTTAAAATTTTTTAACGCTCTTGAAAATAATTTGAAGTTTTCTCAAAGGAACCTAAAATTCTTTAAAATTTTTGGAAATACCTTGAAACATTTCAAAATCTTTTAAATATTACAAAATATATCAATTTTTGTGAATAAATTATTTGAAATAAATTAAAATATTATAAAATCCCGTGACTTTACATGAAATCTGATATTCACTAAAATACCAGGAAATTTTTTAATATATTTTGAGAGCATTTAAAATCCCTTAAGATCATTGAAATCTTCAGAAATCTCATAAAATCCCTTGGGATCTTTTAAAATATCTTAAAACTTTAAGGACTCCATAAAATTGTTCTATACCTTCCGAAATTTTAGTATATTCTTTGAAAACCCCATTAAAATTGCTTTACATTCCTAAATATCATTCGAATTTTGGGGATTTCCTTGAAAATTTTGAAATGTCTCAAAAATGACCCCTTGAAACTTTCAAAAGCTCTGAAAAATTTCTTTGGAATTTATAAAAATACCCTAAAATGTTTCAAATTGTTTCGAATCTTCTAAAATGATTGAAATCTATTAAAAATTCTATAAAATCTTTTGAAATATACCAAAGTATTGCAAATCCTTTGAAATCTCTTAAAACTTTCCAAAACTTTTGAGAATTCCTGAGATGTTTTAAAAATAACTTAAAAACCTTTGAAATCCTTTCAAATTATAAAAATCGATTGAAAATTTTTTGTAAACTTTAACAAAACCCAATAACATTTCAAATCCTTTGAGATACTTTTAAATCCTTTGAAACTTTAATAAGTTTTAAAAATTTCATCGGAATTATTTAAAATACCAAATACCATCTTCAAAATTCTTTAAAATTCTTTCAAATTATTGAAATCAATTAAAAATTCCTTGGAAAAATTTTCAATAGCCAAAAATCTTTTAAATCTTTGATAATACCTTGAAATATTTGAAATCTTTCGGAATCCCTCAATCCTTGTGAATAAATTCTTTAAAATCCATTAAAATATTACAAAATTCTGTGAAATTGCATGAAATTTGAAAATATTTTATAAAATTCTTTACAATGTATTGAAATTCCTTAAATGGTTTTTTTTTGTAATCTCTTAAAATTATATAAATCCTCCAAAATCTTATAAACGCCTTTAGAATCTTTTTAAATAACTTTAAAATATTGTTCCATATCTTTCACAATTCTTTAAACGCCAAGAAACTTTTTTTTAATCTTTAAAAATGTCCTAAAAGATTAAAAATCCTTTCTCTTGGAGTCCCTTGAAACTTTTTAAAGTTGTTGAAAATTCGTTGGATCTTTTTAAAATACCATAAAATCCTTTTAAATCCCTTCAAACTATTGAAATATATTAACTATTTTTCGGAAATCTTTTAAACAATCCGAAAATATTTCAAATCTTTTGAAATGTTTTGAAATCCTTTGAAACCTTTAAAATCTTTGAAAAAATTATTTTGAATTTAAAAAAATCCCCTAAAATGCCTCAAATACCGTGGAATCTTTTAAAATGATTCAAATCTATTAAAAGTGTTATGAAATCTTTTGAAATATACCAAAATATTCCAAATCCTTTGAAATCTCTTGAAATCCCTTAACACTATTAAATGCTCTGAAAAAATTCTTTGGAATATATAAAACTACCCTAAAATATTTAAAATCATTTAGAATCTTTAAAAATAATTGAAATTCATTCAAAATTTGATCAAATATTTTGAAATATCCAAAAATATTCCAAATCCTTTGAAATCTCTTCAAACTTTTTATTTTAAAGCTGTTGAGAATTCCTGGGATGTTTGAAAAATACATTAAAATCCTTTAAAACCCATGAAAAATTTCAATGAAATTAAACAAATATATATTTTAAAACCTTTGAAATCTTTTGAAATCTCTTGGAACTTTTAAAAGTTTTTTAAATCTTATCGGTAATACTAAAAACCCAAAAACTATTTAAACCCCCCTGGAATCTTTTGAAATCCCTTCAAACTTTTAAGAGCTTAAAAAAATCGGAATTTTAAAAAATAACTTAAAATCTTTCAAATTCTTTTGAAAATGTTTAAATATCCAAAAATGGTTGGTATCACCTGTGAATAAATTACTTTAAAATCTATTAAAATATTATAAAATACCGTCAAATTGCACGAAATCTGAAGATATTTTCTGAAATTCTGGAAAATCTATCTTGAGAACGTTTAAAATTTCTTAAAATTATTGAAATCCTCAAACATATTATAAAATCCTTTAGAATTTTCTTAGATATCCTTTAAAATATCGTTTCATATCTTCCAAAATTTTTTAAACGCCATGAAACTTTGTTTAAATCCCTTAAAATCACTTAAATTATTGGAAATTCCATGAAAATTTTTTAATGTTTAAAAAACGCTTTGGAATCTTTAAAAATACCCTAGAATATTATAAATTCTTTGAAATCCCTGGAAAAAATTTTAAACTATTGAAAATTCCTGGAATATATTAAAAATATCCTAAAATCATTTAAAATTCCTTCCAATTATTGAAATATATTTACAATTTTTCAAAATTTTGTTTAATTACCCGAAAATATTTTCGTGGAATTAAAAAAAAAACTCTAAAATCTTACAAATCCTGTGAACTCGCTTCAAATTTTTGAAATATATTACAAATTTCTTGGAATCTTTTAAAATACTCTAAAAAAGTACAGGCCTGTATTCAATTGTTGTTAATTTATTGAAAGAAATGTGACTAAAGTGATCTTTTTATTTTTAAAAGTGACTAACGATTTTATCTGAAAAAAGTGATTAAAAAGGATTTAAAAAAGTGATTTTTTTATAGTTACTTAAAATGCTTCTTACAGAAATTTTCTGACTTTTGCTATTGTTTTTCTTAAAAATCCCTGACTTTTCCCTGATTTCTAGTTTTCCCCTATAATTAATTTAATTATTTTATTTTATTTGATAGTAAATTGAAGTTTATACCTCTAACTCTTCACGTACTCTTTCACTGTCACTGAAATTATTAACTACTGCAAGGTATTTGCTTTTTTCCTGGAGAAGAGCTTCTCTTATGTCAGGCCATCCTTTTCCGTAAACGGATTGATAAAAATCATCGAAATGATCCAGCGCTTTATCCTTTGGTTTTTTCTTCGCCTTGGACGACTATACAACAGAAAGTTGTAAATTATGTTTAAATTATATTTTCAACAATTTCATACATTTTTTTAGTGTGATAATGAGAAAATTAAAATGAAAAACAAAAATATTCTTATGTTTTTTGAATATTACTTGAAAATTACATCTATATTTGCAGAAAAAATACCGCTGCGAATTGTGCCAACTTTTAGTTATTTCAAAGAAAACTGAGATGCTTTTAGAAAAGAAAAATTTGCAATTCTGTCTTCCATTTTTCAGAGTACAATTTCTCCTACATAACAGCTTCTTTTGTGCATTTTTTATGGAATGAAGGAAAATACTATATTTTCCTTTCAGATCCGTTGTTTGGGCTCAAAACTAATGCTTTTATTATTTTTAATTCTGAATAATTACAGAATAATTCAATATTAAACTTGGGGTTGATATTTTTATTTATTTTTTCTTTTTAAATTGTGAAATAAGAAAATTCTGTCAACAGTTTGAAACAGGTATAAATACTTTAAAAATACGGAATATAAAGAGATTTTTCAGAAAAATACGAGAATAAATCATTTAAAATAAAATTAATGCATAGGTTCTACTATTGATTTGATTTAAAAAACTTCAAACTCCTCACACTTCAAGTAAAAATATTGAATTTTTAAGAAAATAGATGAATTTTTAACCAGATAGTTGAATTTCCAACCAAAAAGATGAATTTTAAACCAAGAAGATCAATTTTCTACCAAGGGAGACGAATTTTCAACGAAATACATAAGCTTTCAACTAGAAAAAAATTTATGATACAAAAATAATATTGGTAAAAAAACAAACAATTTTGAACCTAATAATTCAATTTTCAAAAAAAGGAATGGATTTTCAATCCAGAAGATTAATTTTATGAAAAAAAAAGATTTTCAACAAAGTACATGAATTTCCAAGCAAAGATAGTAATTTTCTATAAAAAATTACAAATTTTCAATAAAATTAGTCAATTTTCAACCAAAGGGATGAGATTTCAACACAAAAAGATGAATGTTCAACAAAATAGTCTAATTATCAACGAAAGAATTACATTTTTTAACAAAAAAGATTCAATTTCTGCTAAAAAGATGAGTTTATAAGCAAATAGTTGAAAATTTAAGCAAAAAAGAATTTTTTAAAAGTTACTTTTCTACGTTCTTGGTTTAAAATTCGACTTCTTTGTTAAAAATGAATGTATTTTGTTGAATTTTTTTATAGAAAATTATTTTTCTTGGTTGTAAATTCATTAATTTGTGTATGTAAATTAAATTATTTTGTTAAAAATTCTTTTTTAGCCCAATATTTTTTTTGCTAAAATTTTTCTTTTTGGTTAAAAATTCGTTTTCTTGATGGAAAATGAATCATTTTTCTTTAAAAATTCATTTACTTTATTAAAAAATTTATTTTCGTTGAAAGTTCACCAGTTTCTTCGAAAAATGAACTATTTTGTTAAAAATTTTGTTTGTAGATCAAAATTATTTTTTTCACCTTACATTTTATTTATTTTTCAGTTCAAAATTCATCTTTATTGGTAAAAAATTCATTTCTTTGTATAAAAATTGAATTATTTTGTTCAAAATTGTTTTAGACAAAAATTATTTTTTTTTATACTAAAATTGATCTTTTTGGTTCAAAGTTCAGTTATTCTGTTGAAAATTGGTCTTTTTTGGACAAAAAAAATTAACCCTCTTGAATGGAATATCATTTCTTTGTTTCAAAATTGAATTCTGTAATTAAAAATGGCTTTTTTAGTCCAAAAATTTTTTTTATCTTAAACTTGATCTCTTTCAATTAAAAGTTGATTTATTCGGTTGAAAATTCGTTTCCTTGGCGAAAAATGAATCTTTTTTCGTTGAAAATTCATGCACTTTATTGAAAAATTTATTTTTGTTAAAAATTCACCACTTTCTTTGAAAAATGAACTATTTTTTTACGAATTTTTTTTGTACATCAAAATTATTTTTTTTCACTTTAAAAATTCATCTTTATTGATAGAAAATTCATTTCTTTATATGAAATCTGAATTATTTTGTCAAAAATTGTTTTAGACGCAAATTATTTTTTATCCTAAAATTTATCTTTTTGGTTCAAAATTCATTTATTCTATTGAAAATTTGTCTTTTTTGGATAAAAAAAATTAAACCTCTTGGATGGAATACCATCTGTTTGTTTAAAAATTTAATTACCTATGTCGCTGAAAATTGTTTTTTAATCCAACTTTTTTTTGTCTTAAAATTCATCTTTTTTAGTCGAAAGTTTATATATTTTATTGAAAATTCGTCTCTCTTAGAAGAAAAATAATCTAGTCGGTTGAAAATTCATCTTTTTGGTTAAAAGTGAAACTATTTTGTTGAAGATTTGTCTCTTTTTGATTATATATTTGTTAAGAATTGAATTATGTTGTTGAAAGTTGTTTTTCAGTCCGAAATTATTCCTTTTATCTTAAATTTAATCTTTTTTAGTTGCTAGTTCATATATTTTGTTGAAAATTCGTCTTTCTTGATAGAAAATTATATTTTTTTGGTTGAAAATTCATGCACTTTATTGCAAAATTTGGATGGTGCTTGAAAATTTGCCTCTTTGTTTGAAAAATTAATTATGCGGTTAAAAATTAATCTTTTTGATTTAAAGTGAAATTATTTTGTCCAAAATTCGTCTTTTATGGTAGAAAATTAATTTTCTGGATTAAATTTTATTTCATGGTTTGAAAATTCTTTTTGTTTGTAACGAAAAATGATTTGTTTTTTATCTTAAAGATATCTTTTTAAATTGCAATATTATGTATTTGGTTGAAAATTCGTCTTTCGTTGTAGAAAATTAATATTCTAGGTAGAAAATTGGTCCTTTTTCGTAGAAAAGTAACATTAGTTTATTTTTGACAAAAAATCTGTAATTGCTAACACTGACAATCGACATAAAAAAATATTTAAGCACAAACATGATTAAGAATTTAAGAAGTATAGGAGGATTAAAAGAAAAAGGTGAAAATATAATTTTTACAACATTTTGAGAACGATATTTTTTTGAAATATTTCGAAACATTTGAAATGTCGTTAATCAAAGTATAACCTTTCAATTATTTCATAATTATGCGAATTGACATTTTTCAGTGAACATTTATTGTTATGAACTAAAAAAATTATTATTTATCATAAAATTGTATTTAAATTACTGTCAATAGCAAGTACAGAAAGAAATTTAAGTTGAACAGCTCATGTATACATAAAAACATGACCGGCATATAAATAAACATTCAATTAACATACCCAGTGATCAGCACGATGGCCTTTAAATCTTGCAGACAATGCAAAAGTACTTGTCAATCTTAATCTAACAAATACTTGCGTCATTGTAGCGTTTATATAGTTAATTACTATTTAAAATGAACATTTTCCACCAAGTCCACAATTGCCAAACGCACTAAACGTGGGATTTTTAGGTTAGAAAAACAGAGCCCTGTACATGTGCGCATGCGTGAACTTTTTAAACAAATCTCAATTACAGTCTTTACGAACGTATATTTATAATTTTTTTGTTGAATATTCATCATGCATTTTCATTATTATATTGAAATTTCAACAACTTTCTTAGAAAGTAATTTTTTATCAAAAATAGTCAACTATTTTTGAAAATCGAGATATGATCGGTTTAAAAAAATCAAATTTTTTAAACATACTTTTAAACAAACTTTTTTTAAGTTTTTAGCTGAAAATTAATGTTTTTTTTTTAATACGTCTTTTTTGGTAAGATAATTTATTTTTTCGGTGAAAAGATCATCGTTCTGATCGAAAATTCAAATTTTTAGTCGAAAATTTTTTTTTCATTACTTTATAATTCATCTTTTTTAGTCAAAAATTTCCCTGTATGGTAGAAAATTAGTATTTTGGTAAAAAAAATCATATTTTTAAAATTGGGTAACTCTTTTGAAGAAAATTCTTCTTTTCAAGTTGAAAATTTAACATTACAGGATAAAATTTTTCTTTATTGGCTGAAAAATCTTTCTATGTTGAAAATTCGATTTTCTTTTGTTAAAATTTTTTGTTGATTCAAAAACTCTGTTTTTGATTGATAATTAAAATATTTTTTGTTCGAAATATAACTTATTACACTTTTTATTATCAAAATTTTTAATTGTTTTGGAAAATTGATCAAAATTGAAAAAAATATTCTTTGTTCGAAATATAACTTATTACACTTTTTATTATCAAAATTTGTAATAGTTTTGGAAAATTTATCAAAATTGAACTTATCTATTTTTGGTTGGACATTTATCTGCTTGCTTGAAAATTAATTTTATTTGTTTAAAAATTAATTATTTATTGAACATTCATTTTTTATCCAAAAATAGCTTTGATAGTTGAAAATTGAGCTTTTTCACTTTTTTTTTAACTATTACATTTTTTATGGAATATTGATCTTTTTGATAGAAATTGAATCTTATTGGTCGGAAATTCATCTAATTGGTTGGAAATTAATTTGATTTGTTTGAAAATTAATGTTATTGACTGAAAATTAAATTATCCTATTCTTGCTTAAAAATTCATTTCTTTATTGAAAATTCTTTTTTCTTTTCCAAAAATAATTAAATTGGTTGTAAAATTAGCTTTGTCACTTTTTTATAAAAAATTAATCTTGTGGGTAGAAAATTTAAGTATTTGGTTCAAAAATAATTTTTTTGGTTGAAGATTAATCACTTTAGTTGAAAATTATTTTTTTACTGAAAATTTAACTATTACATTTTTTATGGAAAATTGGTATTTTTGATAGAAATTTAATCTTCTTCGTTGGACATTCATCGGCTTGGTTGAAAATTTAACTAACTGGTTGATAATTTATTTTATTTGTTTGAAAGTTTATTTTATTTACTGAAAATTAAACTAATCTATTTTTGGTTTAAAATTCGTTTTTTAATTGAAAAATAACTTAAAAAAAAAAAGTTTTATTGGGTGAAAATTGAGCTTTTCCACTTGTTTTTGAAAATTGATTTTTTTATAGAAATTTGTTATTCTTAGTTGAAAATTCATGTGTATGAAAACTTAAGTATTTGTGTCACTTTAATCATTTTTGTTTAAGAATTATTGAAGATTTATGGCGGAATAAAAAGATTCAAATATTCTTTCAATATTTTTCTTTATTTATGTTTATTCTGTTATTCCAAGAAAGGTTTCAAACTGGCGTGGCTCATTTTCTTTTAGAGTTGACGGCGCTTTCTACCACCCCAATTTCCTGCAAATTAGAAACGCATTTCTGCAAATTAAACTACTTCTAAATTATTTGTTATAAACATAATAAATATTAAATTTTTTAAAAGTTTATTGGACTCATTGTAAAATGTAATTTCTGTAGAATCACAGCAAATGTCAGTATAATTGTACAATGTTTTTCTTGCATTGTGCAGAAAGTTAAAGTTGAAACAAAAAAGTTGTAAAAATTCAAAGTCGTCTTATTTGTATAAAGTAAGTAATACCAATCATAAATGTAAATTTTAAACAATTTATATACACACATCACTGCTTATTATTTCTCAGCAGAAAAAATTTAATTTTTCAAATTTGTTACTCCAGCCTTAGTTGACTTTAACTTGGACCCAAAAACATACAGAATTTATTATTATTTCAAATTTTATTTTTAAAAAATTTTAAACAATCATTTCTCTTTTGGCAATACTTTCCTAGAAACTTGCCAATTAAATTGCCCTATTAACAATCATTAATTATTCATTGACTGCAAATTGACAACATTTTCTTAAATGATGAGACACATTTTGTAATCAACAGATAAAAAAAAGGTCTTTATAAAAAACATGTTTGGAATTTGAGAATTATAATATTCACCGGAAAATCGCACAAGACAGAAGACAGCTTCATAATTTTTCTGTTTACGTACAGTATTGAATATGTTGAAAATTGCAGATTTTTCAAGGTTAGATTTTTTTTATTATACATTTCTTTCGTACACTATTTCAAAAAGCCCCGTATCACCCCTTCTTCGGTACAGTGTAATTATCTTTTGTCTTATCTCTCTCTATATATAAATGTATGTATCACAACGAATAAATTTAAAACTTGCAAAAATTAATCTACCTCGACATGTGCGTTGACTGAAGAAGATTAATGATGACGATAAAACTAGTTTGACTTATAATAGCTGATAATAAAAAAACTATTGGTAATGCTCATATACTTGCTTCTTGTATAATTTTTTGTATCTAAATAAAATAAAAAATTTTAATCTTCCAAAAATAAATATTTCAGACAGTTATATATGACCAAAAAAATTCAAAATTCATTCGTAAACCTTCAATTTCTCAAGTGTTAATTTAAAACATCAAGATCTTCAAATGCTTTGAAATTTGAAGACAATAACGTTGTTGATTTCGGATTCCTTCATAATTAAAAATGATTCATTTTGAATTCTTTTCAATAATATAGTTTTAAATATTCAAATATTTAAATATATATATTTAAATATTTTAAATACATAATGAAAAAATTTGAAATTCTAAAAACTAAAAAGATGATCGTTCCAGTTGTCATGTGCATCCTAAGAATCAACTTTCGCCTTCGGAATTTTAGAAATTCCATATTCAGGTAGAAGAGAACGTTCTATGTTATCATACATTTATGTATAAACTGGAATCTTACAACCTAGAAAACTTCATGCAAATAAATATTTTTCCTATGAAAATGTCTTTTTGAAAGACATCAAAAAGCGGTTATTTGTGTGCAAATTGGAATTTGATATTATTAATCAAGTCAGCCTTTGATATACTTTTTTAGGATCTCAAAATGAAGATCAAGTTCATTTAACGAGATATTTTTGACAAAAAAGAAAAATTTAGAAAAAAATGTTTATCCTTCTCAGAAATTTTTGTCAAAGTTTTTGTTATGTGACAAAACGACTTGCAAATTATCCTAAAAGGAATCTTCATGCGATGCAAATTAAAAAGTTATATGCTTACAAAACTGTCCTAAACAAATTTTTTATTAGAAAAAATTTGTTTTTAATTATATAATCCACAAAATTATGGAATTTTTGTTTTTAAGTGATCCGTGAGTTTTAACCGTGACTTTTATTAGATTTCAATAAAATTTAAAATTAATTAATTAATTGATATTTTTCAAGTTTAAATTAATCTAGTATATTAGCTATACATATATCGGGATATTTCTAAAACACAGTGAAATGATTTTTAATATATCTTTCTTAAACTTAGATCTAATTCTTGTAGACTTGAACTAGAACGCTTAGAAACGAATTTTGACAGTCTTTCTTCGTAGAAAATTAACCTTCTTGATTAAAAATGCTTGTTTTTGGTTGAGAATCCATGTATTTTGTAGGGAATTAAGATGTTTTATTGAAAAATGGTCTCATTGTTTAAAAATTGAATTATTTTGTGAAAAAAATTTGTTCAATCAAAAATTATTTTTTTCATCTTCAAAGTTATTTTTTAGTTGAAAGTTCATGTACTTTGTTGAAAATTCGTCTATTTTTGTTGAAAATTGAATTATTTTGTTTAAAATTGTTTTATAGTTCAAATTTATCTTCTAAGTTGAAATTTTATGTACTTTGTTACAAATTCGTCTTTTTACGTCGAAACTCCATCTCTCTGAACATTGAACCATTTTGTTGAAAATTGTTTTTTTTTAGTACAAAATTATATTTTTCTAACACACGCACGAAATGTTTGATTTTCGACGCATGTATTGCGTGCGTGAAGTAACCAATTCCGAAACCGTGGTAAAAAGCAGTTATAAAAAGATTTTTTCTAGCTGCTGCGCTTGCGCTCTTTGAGTAAGATCATTTCTTCTTGCTGTTGCGCTTCCGCATTTCGAGTCAAAATTATTTTCCAGGACTGTCGGAATCATAACCTCACTTCATTATAATTTGTCGCTTGAGAGACTGATTGTATATGAAATTATCGGTAATTTGCTAGTTTTCATAAATTTCCGAAAATTTTGGAAATTTAGCCAATTTTTCATAAATTTTAGGACATTTTTTAAATTTAGCAAATTATCCATAAATTTTCAGAATTTTTTGAATTTTTTCCTTAAATTTCCTTAAATTTCCAAAAATTTCCATAAATTTTCAAAACATTGGTTTTTATTGTTTCTCAAATAGAAAATTTCCCGCATTTTTTAGAATAAGTATCGTTTGCTACAGAAGCTAAACGTAGGCGGTTGAAACTCTTGTGAAGTTTACAGTATTTGCCATCGGCTCATCTTCGGGTCGTTTCCGGCTCGTCTCTGGCTCGTACAGCTAACTTCACACTCGTATGGAACTGCCCACTTTTCGCACTTGTAGCACAATATACTATTTTTATCTTAAAATTGATCTTTTTTGCTTGAATTTGTATATATTTGGTTAAAAACTCATCTTTCTTCTTAGAAAATTATTATTCTTGGTTAAAAATTCAGGTATTCTGTTCAAAATTCACGTATTTTCTTAGAAAATTTCCTTTTCGGTGGAAAATTAATCTTTGAATTCAAAATTCATCTCATTGTTTGAAAACAGAACTATTTTTTGATACATTTTTTTTAGACAAAAATTATTTGATTTATCTTAAAAGCAGAGTTAAAAGCTATATTTTTTTATTAAAGTTGATGTATTTTGTTAAAAATTCGTGTTTTTTGGTAGTCTTCTTCAATCTTCTTCAATTTGGCAGAATCTCCTTGGTTGAAATGTATTTTGTAGAAAATTCGTCTTTTATGGTTGATAATTTAACTATTTTGTTGAAAATTATTTTTTAGCTTGAAATTTTTTTTACCTTAAAATTTATCTTTTGAGCTGAAATTTTACGAATTTTATGTACTTTGTTGAAAATTCGTTTTTTCGGTTAAATACTCGTCGCTAAAAAAGATCTTATTTGTGAAATTTTTTTCAGTTTGACACACTTTTTCTCGACTATAAATTGATATTTTTTACTTGAATTTTTATTTATTCTGTTGAAAATTCGGTTTTCTTGGTAGAAAATAAATATTTTTGCGGGGAAATTCGTGTTTTTGGTTGAAAATTCATGTAATTTGTTAAAAATTTATGTATTTTTTTGAAAATTTGCCTTTTTTAGTAAAAAATTAGTCTTTTCAATTCAAGATTCATCACATTATTTGAAAATTGAACTATTTTATTGCAAAATTTATTTTTATTTAGTCAAAAAATATTTTCTTTATCTTAAAAGTTATCTTTTTAGTTGAAAATTTATATGTATTTTTTTTTAAATGCATCTTTTTTGGTAGACAATTAACCTTTTTTGGGTGAAAATTCATGTATTTTGTTTAAAGTCCGTTTTTTGTGGTTGAAAATTCTTCTCTCTATTTTAAAATTTAACTATTTTGTTACAAACTTTTTTTATGCATCAAAATGAATCTTTTTTAGTTGAAAGTATTAGAGCGGTAAAGAAGGCATAGACATTTGAGACGAAGCTGAGGGAGGGAAAGGGAGGGGAGTTGGCGAGAAAGTGTTTGATGGAGGTAGAAGAGAGGAGACGGAGGGCGATCGAATAAAAGAGATGGGGAGAAGAAAGGAGGGAGTTCTTTAATGATAGAGGAATAGAAGACGGGACTGGAGTAATTTATGAAGAATTGGAAAAAGGGAGAGGGAAAGACAATTAATAGAAAGATGGGGGATGATTGAGGAATCAAAATACAATAAATGGTATAAGATGATAAAAAAGGAAGGAGTGCCAAAGTATTTAGAAAAGGGATGGGGAGAGAGAAGGTGCACCAGAATAGCAAGATTTAGATTGGGAAACGAGGTAAGGGAGGGGATGTACTGGGTTAAAGAAGAGAACAGAAAGTGTAGAATATGTGAATGGGAGGAGGAAACATGGGAGCATGTATGGGAAGGATATAGGAGAGGAATGGAAGATAAAGAAAGCTGACAAGAGAATGTGGTTAAGATTCTAGGGGAGGATGGATTAGGAGAAGAATGGATGAAGGAGTTGGAGGGTGCCAGAGGAGGGAATGAGAGAGAATGAAAGAATGCATGTGAAAAAAGGCAAATGGAGGTATAAAAAAGTGCAAGAAAAAGGAAACGGAAGTCGCTTAGATTAGAAGCGTAAAGATTGTAAGGAATGGAAGTCATGTAAACCTTTAGGGGACACATTATGAATAAAGAAGATTGTAAGTTCATCTCATTGTTTGAAAATTGAACTAGTTTGTTGGAAATTGTTTTATGATCCAAAATCATTTTTCTTTATTTTAAAATTCATCTTTTTTAATTGAAATTTTCTACATTTTGTTGAAAATTCGTCGATTTTGGTAAATAATGATTTTTTTAAATTGTAATATCATCTAACTCTTTGAAAATTGAATTATTGTTTTTGAAATCGTTTTTTTTTTTTTATTAAAAAAAAATTCTCTTAAAATGTATCTTTTTAGTTGGAACTTTATGTATTTTGTTGAAAATTCGTATTTTTTGGTTAAAAATTTATCTCTTGATTTGAAACTTAAACTGCTATATTATTAAAAACTGTTTTTTATCTTAAAATTATTTTTGTACCTAAAAATATATCATTTTTAATAGAAATGTTATGTATTTGGATGGGAATTCATCTTTCTTGGTAAGAAATTATTCTTTTTAGTTGAAATTTTATATATTTTGTTCAAAATTCGTCTTTTTTGGTATCAAATTAATCTTCAAGTCTTATGTAATTTTTAGATGACATAATCCCTCATAATATTGAATCCATTCTAAGCTTACTTTATTCAAAGATTAGATACCTCTCATGCCCTACTATAAAAGAAAAAAGTACCCCGCATGTTTCTTATTGAAATTGAGTTATAGTTAAATTGCCCTACAATCAATCATTAATTATTGACTGCAACTTGAAAATTTTTTCCTTAATTATCAGACACATTGTTTAATCAACAGATAAGCAAAAGGGAATTTATATCAAACACGATTGAAATTTGAGAATTATAATAATCACCCCATGGATCGTATGCATGCACTGCAGCCCAAAGTAATGCAGCATTCGTGATGCATAAGACAGAAGATAGTTTCATCCATTTTTTTCATGTACACTATTGAATATGTTGAAAGTTGCAAAGTCTTTTCGTGTTTACAGTATTTTTGTAAATAAGCGTTGTGATGCCTCTTCTATACTCTTTCAAAAAACACCTGTCGTAGACCCTTCTTCTGTTCAGTGTAATTATCGTTTGCGTTATCTATATCTATGTAATTGTCATACAAAATAAATTTCAAACGTGCAAAAATTAATCTACCTCGATATGTGCGTTGACTGAAGATGATTAATGATGACGATAAACCTAGTTTGATAAATGTTGCAGATAAAAACAGAACTATCTAAAATAATAACGAATTTCTTCTTTTCCATCAAAATGAATTATTTTAAAAATTATTTTAAATTAATAAAAAAATAGTTTCATAATTTTCATATTTAGACTTAAAATTTGAATGTATGGAAAATAAATATAGATATATATATTTTTTTCTAAAAGATTAGAAAATTTCATTTAAATTCATCACTAGACATCAAATATATTTAGAAACTATGTCAGTTACATTTTTCGATCACACAAAAATTAAAAAGACTTGAGATTTTCAAAATTTGAATAAATTTTTTTTATGAGTTTTAGAAATTTTTGTCAAATATTCTGATGCGCGTGAAAAAGAATTGCAAATTATCCTAGAGATATTTTTAAATTCGATAAAACATCAAAAAGTTATATGCTTTTCAACATTTTTTAGATTTTCTAAAAAAGGAAAAAAAAACTTTTTTAATAGGTTCAGAAATATTAATTCAAATTTCTACTAGATGTAAAATATGTGGGAAAAATACAAAGACCGAGCGCGATACTGAATTGATACTGAATTATGGTTCTGTTACAGTTGTCTTTTTAAGTATTGTTTAATTTAGTTTACAGGAAAGGAACTTATTTCAATGTACATTGCCTTAATAAGTTTTCCGAACCAGGACTTTGAGTCAATTTCCAAAGATTACCTTGTAATTAAAAGTCGAAAAACTTAAAATATAAAATGATAAGAGAGTTCAGATTTCAAAAATAATAAAACCTATAATGTTGGAAAACTTAAAAACTACAATTATGTACAAATATGCTTGCCAAACAGCGTTCACATTGAAAAAGAGCATTTTCAAATTCAAACTTCGCACTAATCACACATGCGCATAAGCATGCGCAGAGTCCCATCACGGGCCACATGTATTTGCTAAAAGATCCGATATATCCTCTAATTTCGACCACCAAACGTTCAGAAATTACTACCAAACACCAACAAACGACCACCAAACGATACCAAAAAGGTTTTTTTTTAATATTAAAAAGTGCTATGCCACCGTGAAGTTGGCACCCGAAATTTGAAAAATCAATAACTTTTTTCAATTTTGTCCACCAAAGCTTCATAGTTGACCACCAAACACCACCAAACGACCACCAAACGATTCCATATAAAAAAATCTGATATTTTAGAGTTGGGGTGCCAAGTTCACGGGCTTAATACCCAACCTTACGTGTTGGTAATTACAAAGATATTATAAACGTAGATGCGGTACGAGGCATCGGAATGAGGAATTATATATATAGGACATCACATTTTCTGCCCTATCGAGGTGCTGCCCTCATCGTACTACGAAGTCGAATTCTCGTTTTCTCATTCTTCGTAAAATATGACGGTAAAGCAGTAGAAAAATATTTTAAGGTTAGAAAAGTTTGACATGTATGTATCGCTGAATTTTTTCAGATCTGAAGCTTGATCCAGGTTTTCGGTACAGTCTTTTTAATTATAAAAAAAATGTTCTCGAAAAATCATATTTTTTATTTTAAAAAAAGGTATTATAGAAAGACATTTCAAGATAAACAAGTGCTGAAAGCATTTTTCTTTGACAATTTTTTTTTACTTGAAATAATCAAATATTTATACCAAAGAAACAACTTTTTTAATGTTTGAAGTATTTAAACATTATTGTTTAAATTTAAAATAATAATTAAAACAAAATATATTTCTGGATAAAATATTTTGGATGAAAATGTATATAGTATTTTTTAAATCCCAAAAGTTCTTCTGAAAAATCGAAATGTTAATTTAATACACGTGTTTTTATATATTAATTTGTCGGTAAAATGTTTTGTATAATTTTAATTTTAAATTCAAACAATAATTTTTAACACTTTAAATATTAAACAAAAATTTATTTGATT
>NC_046665.1:85113345-85118403 GCF_010883055.1 Belonocnema kinseyi | reverse complement strand
AAATTTGGTAAAGAAAACAAACCTTTGTCGACCTATAAATACTAATTTTATTCCCCGAAAGATTTTTAAAAAATCTCTTCGAAACACTTTTATTGCAAACATTTAATTGAATAAAAATGTTTGTTATAAAAAATCCTTTAACTTTGGTAAGTTTGATTTTATCAAAAAAAGTTGTCAGGATAAATTGTTCATATTTTTTTGTACCATAAATAGCTGTCGATAAAATTTTCAAATTTTGAAAAAGGTGGTCTCAAAAATTTTGAAAAAGCTTCAACTTTTTGGATTTTTATCAAAAATGGCTGTTTAGCGAACTCGATCTTTCTTTTTTGTCTCTCGAACACTGTGTCAAAGCCCAATCCAATCGGACTAGGCTTTCGAAAATTATCCGGTATACAGACAACAACAACGACGACGCCGAACAGACAAACAGACTCCGACGTAAAAACTTGTTTTTCTGACTCACGGGGCCTCAAAATGTCGACATTTGATAAAATTCGGAAAAGTTATTTTTCATAAAAAAGTAATACCTTCTCATTTTTGATGAGAATGTAGAAATTATCAACAAGATTTGTAGAAAATCTTTCAAAGAATAAAATTATTGTCCAGTAAGTTACAACCGAAAAATCACAATTTCAAAAAAATGAGGGTTGTTTTAAATATTAATCTAGACTCGCGACCGGGACAAATCAGAAAATGAAAGTAAATTTGAAAATTGAACTGCAGTTCGAGTATTAAAAACTAAACAGTGATTGATTGTATAAGATGATTCTAGATCGGTTCAAAATGATATAATTTACATATTTTAACGGTAAAATTTGAACTAATTTAATTGCAAAGCCTTAGTAGTGACACAAGTGTAAAGTTCGAATTAATGTCTTCTTAAATGAACGCCTTTATTCAATTTCAAAATCTTTTTGAAGTATTATTTCAGTATAAAATATTCCATTTTTAATCTATTTGGTTTGTAAATAAAAAAAAAACAATTTTCAATAGTAAACAATTTGAAAATGAATTGTCACAATTTCAGAGTGACAAATTTAAACTTGGAATGTTACGATTATAATTGTTTAATTTTTTATTTGTATTTCGAAGGTAAAAGTATTTCATTTTGATTCTTAAAGAACAGTTAAATAAGCATTAATTTAGAAAAAAAATCAAATAAGCTGGAGGTTTCTGAATGTTACAAAGAAAAGAACAAAATTTGGAGCTCCTCAAAAATTTTGAAATACTAGGAAAACAATAAAAATTTATGGGTAGATTTAAAATTATTTTTTATTTTGAAAAAGTACAGAACTCAAAGAGAATGTTTAAAAATATTTCAAAACATTTCAAAAGATTTACAATATTAGTAAAAATCTGGAAGCTCTTAAAACAATTTTGTGTGAACGATTTTACAAACATGTTAGGAAAAATGGAAATCAGTCTAAAAGACATTTAAAAGTTCCGAAAAATTTTTTAAATAATTTTAAAAGATTTGAAATAATTTAAAAGAGAATAGATACTTTTGATGATTTTGAAATGTTTTCAAATGTTAACTTTTTATTTTAAATAATTACATCATTTTAAGAGGAGGTATAAAAATATGGGACCACTGACAAAAATTCCGAAAGGGATGAATGAAAAATCCCGATAAAAAATTCGATTTTTCAGAACTTTTTTGTTTTTTTCGAATACTATGCACATTTTCAAACAATTTTTTTCATCCAGAAATATATATTCGATTATTGTCTTTTCAACAAATAATTAATATTTAATAAACAATTTTTTAAATTGTTTAAATTCAGAAATTTTCTAGTTCGGATATTTTATGATTCAGGCATTTTCTTTGGGGATTTTAAAAATTCAGTAATATCTTATTGTCAGGAATTTTATTTATTCTATTTTTCGTGAATTTTCCAATTCGACTTTTATATTTCGAGAATTTTATAATTTCGGGAATTTTATTATTGGTTATTTTTCAATGTACGAATTTTACAGTGTCAGGAATTTTATTTTTCGGGATTTTTCAGTCGCTTTTTCCGAAAAATAAAATTCCCACATCACTGTAAAAATTCCGAAATTATAACATTGCAATGTTATAATTTCGGAATTTTTACAGTGATGTGGGAATTTTATTTTTAATTTTCCAATTAGGGACAGTTTAATTTTAGACCAAAACAGGTAACTTAAAAAAAATAAATTAAATTTTCAACAATATAATTCAATTTTTAATCAAATAGTTACATTTTCTAATCAAAAACATAAATGTTCAACCCTTTTCGCAAAGAAAAGGGGATCAGAATTATTCGTACTTCAAAAATTTATTATTCTTTTATTTATTATATTTTAGAAGATAACTGAATTTTTGATACAAAGGGACGAATTTTTTTCCGAAAAAAGAAGAATGTTTAATAAAACAGTTTAATTTTAGTCCAAAACAGGTAACTTTAAAAAATTAATTAAATTTTCAACAATATAGTTCAATTTTTAACCAAATAGTTACATTTTCTAATCAAAAACATAAATGTTCAACCAAAAATGGAACAATGAAATTTCTAGTTGAAAAAATTAAATTTCAACCAAAGGGATGAATTTTCAACTAAAAAGATTTTTATTGTAATAAAAAAAAAACAGTAAAATTCAACCAAAAAGGCGAATTTTTAACCTCTTGTCTCTCGCGTAGCTTAGTGTGTAAGAGCATCAGAAACTTAAGTCAAACTTAAAAATGAAAAATTTGTTTTTCAAACAAAAAGATTAATTTTCAACTAAAATGATGAATCTTCAACAACAACAAAATATCAAATTTTAAAAAGGAACGGATTTTTGAATCAAGTTGTTGAATTTTCAATAAAAAATGAATTTCCATAGAAAAATGTAATCATTGATATTCAAATAAAAAAGATATGAATTTTAAATTAAAAAAAAAACAATCGAATTCAAATAAAAAAGGCGAGTTTTCAGCAAAATAATGGATTTCTCATTCGAAACAAATTTATTTTTAACTAAACAGTTGAAATTTCAACAACAGCATGTCAAATTTGAACCAAAATAAACTATAATAAAACTTGTTCAGCGAAGTAGTTGAATTTTCAACCACAAAGGTAAATGTTGATTGCAACATTTAATAGCCGAATTTTCAACTAAAAACGATCATTTTTGAACTAAAGATCTAAACTTGAAATCTAAATTTGAAATTTTAACTGGAAAAGATAAATTATCAACCAAAAATGGAATAGATTAATGTTGAAATAAAAAAATTTATTTTCAATCAAATCTTAAAAAAAAACATTTTCATCCTTCTGAGGTGAAATAACTATTTTTTTTTAAACTCATCTCTTTTGCTGAAAAGTTTATCTATTCGGTTGTTAATGCAACTGTTTGATTGACAATTTTTTTTTGCTGATTCGTTTTTTGTTTGTTTGTTTGTTTTTTTTTTTTTTGTTAAAAATTCAGCTATTTCGTTGAAAATCAAATATATTTTGGCTTGAAATCTTAGGCATTTAAAATGTAAGTATTAAAATTGATAATTGGTAACATAGTTCATGGATGGCCCACACTTGAAATTTTTTCCATTTAACAAGAAAGTGACTTGGCGACACCAGACCTTAAAAAAAAGTATTTAAAAATAATAAAAAAGTAATTTCATATTTTTCATAAATAAATTTTGAAATTTTAATTTGTCGAAAATAAATATTATAAATAGTTGAACATGACTAAAAGATCCAATTTCCCTGTATAAATACATCAACATTCGAAAGCCTTCAATCTTTCAAGTCTTAATTTAGCATCAAATTATTTGACTGCTTTGAAATTTTAAGACCATGACGTTATTTGCGGATTCCTTTGTAGCTGAAAATATTTAATTTTGAATACTCGTAAGTAATTTAGTTTTCGATAGATCATAAAAAAAATTATAATTTTAATAACTAAAATAATAACCCTGATTATTTTTAAAACGAAAGTGTCCAAAGTAAATTCAGCATATTGAGACCCTGAAAGAAATGAATCTTCGTTTAAAAGTGTATGTATAAACATATACATTTATTATAATTTGGAATACGGAAAACTTCATGTAAATAAAGTTTTTTCCTATTTAAAGGTCTTTTTGCAGAAACTTTATAATAATATTTCTCATCAATATTCGTGAATTGTAAATCGCTTTTTGTTATCTTCACTGTAGGTCACATGTAGCTGTATCTTTTTTTTGTTTTAGAGCTGAGAAAGGCAGGAAAAGAAATGTTTAATATTTTAAATATCGTTCTTTATTTCTGTTATTCTACGAAAACTTTAAAATTACCATCCTAATCTGCAACGTTCTATATTTTTTTCATCATAAAATCATAATAGAAGTTCAATACCTCGAATGATTTGCAAAATTATTTTTGAAATTACTCGCAAAGTTATTAATCCATTTACATATTTTATACGGAACCTAATATCATCTAACAGTATTTTTCTACATCTGATATGGAAAGATATTCAAATATTTTTCTTTATTTTAGTTTTTCTGTCTGTTATTCCATGAAAGCTTTTAAAGTGGTGTGGTGCTTCTTCTTTTACTTCTCCCACTGTTGCGAGCGGCCTGCAATTTAAAGCACATTTTGTTATCATTTTTGCAAGTTACATTACCGCCACTTTGTATGTGGACACACATTTTATAGCATGTTTTTTAATTGCAATAAATTTCTTAAATAATAAACGCTTTTTGAATATTATTAGACTTATTGTAAAAATGAATTTCCGTAGAATCACACAAATTTGTCTGCATATTTACACAATTTTTCTTGTGTGGTTCAAAAAGATGGAGTTGAAAGAAAAAAATTATAAAAATTCAAAGTCGGCTCATTTGTAGGAAGTAAATAATAATAATAGTCATATAAATGTACATTTCAAAGAACTTTTATATTATGTAACATTTTTGTATTATGATTAAAAACATAATAAACATTTTCTAAATGAAAAAAGGTTTTTTCAAGATAAATTGTATTGACTAGAAATAAATAATACTTCGATGTAACACTAAATGCTCTTTCAATCTTTTTTCTTTTCATATAAATATTTAAGTTACTTAATGTAAAT
>NC_046665.1:85112146-85113245 GCF_010883055.1 Belonocnema kinseyi | reverse complement strand
TATTTTTTGGGACAGAGAGTTTTACCGAGTAGGGAATTTTATTTTTCGGGATATTTCAGTCGTCCCCATAGAATTACAGAAAATTTGCTCTAATTATAATTTTGGCGCTCGATCTTGTTGATTTTTCCTGCAGTATTATTATAAAGAAATGTGTATGGAAATTGTTGATATCACAAAGTTAAAGATAATCTCAATTAAAAATTTAAAAATTCGCTGTACATCCAATTTTTATTCCTGGGTCTTGGCAATTTTTTTCTAATCCATTTCAGTCACTGGTAAACAGGGGTGATTTTCTCTTAGAAAATAAGTGATTAAAATTTGAAAAAATTGGGTAGGCTTTTTTGACATCTAGGTATGTAAATAAGGTAAACTGAAGAAAATTTAAAAACTAACTTAAGAACTATTTATACTCTTTTAAGATACCAATACAATTTACATAACACTCATTGTAAAATTTGCAAATTTTTAGGCCTTCAGTTTAGGAACTTGAATTTTAACGTTAAAATTGCTTCATTTTCAGAATACAGCCTTATTGTTTGAATTTTCAGAATTTTTCGAAATTGTTAAAAGGCGAAAAAGTTTAAATTCAAAATTTAAAAATTCGAAAAAACACCATTTTCTATGTTCATTTGCAATCCAGCGAGTCACTTTCTTTCGATTCTTTTGAAAGTTGATCCTTTGCTTTCAGTTTTCTTTTTAAACTATACCTTGAATTCAACGCATTTCAAATTAAATTTTTGCAGCTGCATTTAGATTGAATTATACAAAGGTTTTTTATTTTATATATAAATTAATTAAAACATTTTATTGTTTTTTCACGACTGTAATTTATAACTCTAAAATGGAATAATTGTAGCTCAAACATGAAAAAGTATGGACTAATTTCATATTTAAAGAGATTCTACCACATATATTGAACTATTAAAACCTCTGACCTTTTTTAAGGTTTTTAAAACTCTTTTAAAAACTTTTTTTGAACAATTTTGGTTGTGATTTTTTAATAAAAGAATAAGTGCTATTTAGTCTCCAGAACAGCAATTTCAAAAATATTTAAAGCCTTAATAATTTAGACATTTTAAATTTGTAGTCTTGAGAATAT
>NC_046665.1:85110669-85112046 GCF_010883055.1 Belonocnema kinseyi | reverse complement strand
GATTATATTTTTAAAGAATTTTTAAAAACATCTGTGAATATAACAAAAAATTGTCAAATATTTTTCGGCCTATGGTAAATTTCTGTAGAATCGCAGAAACTTTATAGCGGAATTGTGCCATTTTTCCTTATATTGTGAGAATTGTTAAAGTCAATTAAGACTGGAACAACATATTTGGTACAATTAAAAACAATTCTTCTTCTGAGTAACAACAACCAGTAAGGGAGCGTTCGTATATTAGTTAACATTAAAGGGGGGGGTCGTGTTTCGTTGCGCGGGGGGAGGTATTTTGACTAGTTACGTAACATTTTTAATTTATGAATTTTCTGCATCATAAACTTTGTAAATAAACATTTCTAAATACATAATTTTACTTCATCATAAAATATATTTCTAAATGTCTCTAAACATAATTGATCGAAGGAAAAGTTTTATTGAAAATAATGATTTAATAATGGGAAATAATGACTTTCTTAACATTTCGCTATCACGCTAAAATTGGTCAACCTTCTTACATTTTCAAAAATATTAGAAAAATTAAATTATGGGCAAAAACTTATTTTGAAGAATTCGAAAAAAATTAGAAGCTTTTAAATAATTATGAATGATATGAGGAAATTATGTTTTTTTCAACAATTCTGGAAATTTTTGAATGGTACAAGTTTTATTTTATGCAAATAATTTTAAGTTTTGAAGATTTCAAAATGTGTTGGGACAAGAATATGGAAGACTTTGAGACAATTTTGTTCATTTTCCAGCATTTCAAAATTTATTTGTTTACACTGAATTTTGCAGGCTGTCGAGAGAATTAAAAAAATGTTCTTAAGATTCATGAGAAAATTAAAAAAGATTGCAATTTTTTTTTTAATTTTTTACAATTTCTTTTAAATTGTAAAATATTTTAAAGCAAAATTTTGTAATTTTGCCACATTAAATATTTTCAGAAAAAATTTTAGTAAATCTTAGTAAGTTTTTACAGGATCTAAAAGTGATTATAACTTGCAGGGATTTTTTTAGAATTTTGTAAGGTTTCACGAAAATAAAAATCATATTTCGGGGTTCCTAGGAAAAATTAAAATAATTTTTTTTTAATTATTTTAAGACCGTTTAAAAAGATTTCAAAACATTTAAGTTTTCTAAAATTGTCAAAGAAGATTTTTACAAATTTTAAGGAAATTTTGTTAATTTTACAGCATTAAAAGAAATGCAGGTAAAACTTGAATAATTTTTAAAGATTCGAAGGTTTAGAAGGTCCCAAAAGAATAAAAAAAAAAGAAGAATTTGCTTAAGATTCTTGTAAAAATTTGTGATTATTTTTTATTTTGAAAACTGAACTTTAAGAGAAAATTAAAAAAAGCTTTTCAAACATTCAAACGA
>NC_046665.1:85109348-85110569 GCF_010883055.1 Belonocnema kinseyi | reverse complement strand
TGTTCAACATCGCAGTTGTGGTGTCCTATAGCTTCATCTCCGAATTGTCTCCTAAAATAGTCTCTGAAAGCCTCTAGTATTCCATCTGCATCATATACCATGATCACGCATAAATATTCTCAAATTCTTTCGGACACTTTTGATTTAAAACAAACAAGGGTTATTCTTCATCTTGTATGAGAACGTCCTCTGCTATCCTAAAATTGACATTTCTAAAATTCCGAAGGCGTAAATTGATTTTTAGGACTATGATGACACATGAAACGATCAACTTCTTTAGTTTTAAATTTCCGAAATTATTTCATGGTTTATGTAAAATTAAATTATTTCAAGGAATTCAGAATTAAATATTTGAACTTATAAAGAAATTGGAAATCAATAACGTTATTGTCTTCAAACCAGTCGAATATAATTTGATGCTTCAAGTTGAAACTTGAAAAAATGAAGTCTTTCGGATGTTGAGATATTTATACATAAAAAATTATATTTGTGTAGTCATGTTCAACTTTTTTAAAAGTTTATTTTGCAAAGGTTAAAAATGTTAGGCTAAATATGAAAAATATGAAATTATTTTTTTTCTAATTTAAAATAACTTCTTAACCAATCAAGCTTCCTAGGATATCTCGACGGGAAATGGGATATTCTGGAAAATGCCGACATTTACACCCCATAGGATATACACACAATATCATGTGCGGAATATATAAAATTTTGGGAATAGAATCTAATATTTCTGGCAAGCATGTTAATTATACAAGGCATAGAATTCCTGAAAACATGAAGAAGGTTCACACAAATTCTTTTGTCGAAAATCCGCTTTATACAACTCTCGAATATTCAGTTTTTTTCCAATTCAAATTCTATCTCAGTATAATTATTGAATAATTATTTGCACAAGTTATTTTTATAACCAATATCAGCCGACTTACCGGTAACCTTCCGCCAACGCGAATTTTGACGTAGAATAATTGTTTTACGTTAAAAATTTTTTTGTAATAAATACATAGATAACGCCAACAAATTATCGCCATCATTAAACTTCTTTATCTAATGCACATTTCGAGGTAGAATTATTAGTTTCCATTTTAAAACTATTTTTCCAAATGGATAGATAACGATAAAAAAATAAATAAAAGATAATTACGTGCTCTGAACCGAAGAAGGGGGCTATGGCATGCGACTTTTCCGAAGAGTATAAAAGAGACACCGCAACGCATATTT
>NC_046665.1:85105384-85109248 GCF_010883055.1 Belonocnema kinseyi | reverse complement strand
GGTTTTTAGATGTTAAGACGACAGTTCCAAGCCAGATTACGTTTCGCATTGGCAAACAAAATTAGACGAACAGAATTTCACTGGCACATTCATAAAAAATATTATATTCCATAAAATATATTTTAAAATAAACTTTAAATCATTATAATTGATATAGCTGATTCGATATATATAAAATTAAAATTATTTTTTAAGTTTTTCAGGAGTTTTAAATGCCTCAAAATCTTCAAGATTTATTTACAATTTTATAAATCTTTTTAAATTTTTGAAATATTTTCCACACAGTAAACTTCCCGAAATAACAAAATGCTGAAACCTGAAAATACCGAATTAAAAAATTCTAGAATAATGAAATTCTGGACAGTTTACGATATTATCGAATTTGAAAATTCTCGAATAATAAAACTCCAGACCGAATGCTCTCTAATGATAAGATATACAAACTAGAAAATTCCCGAATTTCATAAATTGAGAAAACAGTTATGTGGTCAATATTACTTATTTATTAAAAATACAATAATCAAATATTTTTATTATAGAAATTTGGTTTAATATTTAATTTTTTTAATTATTGTTTTAATTTAAAATAGCAATAATTGTATAAAAATGTGATACAAACATAAATTTAAAACACGTGAGCTTCAAATGAAACAAACTTTGCAGGATTCAATGCAGGCTGATTTAACGCGACTTTTATTTTTATTTTTTAAATAATAATTTTATTTTTGCGAGCGTTTTCTACAATGTACAAAAATAAACTGGACATTTTCCAACAACTTTTTTTATCCAAAAATACATTTGTTCAATTATTGTTATTTTTAATTCAAACAATAATTTTTCGAAACTTTAAACATTAAAAAAGTTTTTTCCTCGGTAAAAAAATATTTTATTATTCTATTAAAAAAATTTTTTTTAACTAACTATTTTTTAATTGTTCAAATTAGAGAGTTGTCTAGTCCGGATATTGTATAATTCGGAAATTTTCAGTCGGCAATTCTTAAATTCGGTAAGATTGTAAATTGTCGAGAATTTTCCAATTCGGGACTTTTATATTTCAACAATGTATTGTCGAAATATAAAAGTCCCGAATTGGAAAATTAAAAATAAAAATAAAATTGGAAAATTCACGAAAAATAAAATAAATAAAATTCCAGACAATAAGATATTACGGAATTTTAAAAATCCCCAAAGAAAATGCCTGAATGATAAAATATCCGAACTAGAAAATTCCTGAATTCAAACAATTAAAAAAATTGTTTATTAAATATTATTTATTTATTGAAAATACAATAATCGAATATATATTTGTGGATGAAAAAATTTGTTTGAAAATGTGCATAGTATTTGAAAAAAACATTAAAAAGTTCTGAAAAATCGAATTTTTTATTAATAAAAAAAAATAAAAATAAATTTTGATATAAATCGTTGTTGAATTGAATCCTGCAAAGTTTGTTTCAACAATGTCATTATTTAGGTACGAAGAAAATTTAGGCAGAACATTTTTTTCTTTCAAAGCGCACGTGTTTTTTAATGTATTTTTTAATACAATTTTTATAAAATTATTATTCAGGTGCCGGAGATTTCATTTTTTGGGATTTTTCATTCATCCCTTTCGGAATTTTTGTCATTGGTCCCATATTTTTATACCTCCTCTTAAAATTATGTAATTTTTCAAAATAAAAAGTCAACATTTGAAAACATTTTAAAATCATCAAAAGTATCTATTCTCTTTTAAATTATTTCGAATATTTTAAAATTATTTAAAAATTTTTTCGGAACTTTTAAATGTCTTTTAGACTGATTCCCATTTTTCCTAACATTTTTGTAAAATCCTGCACACAAAATTGTTTTAAGAGGTTCCAGATTTTTTCTAATATTGTAAATCTTTTGAAATGTTTTGAAATATTTTTAAACAGTCTCTTTGAGTTATGTACTTTTTCAAAATAAAAAATCATTTTAAATCTACCCAGAAATTTTTATTGTTTTTCTAGTATTTCAAAATTCTTGAGGAGCTCCAAATTTTGTTCTTTTCTTTGTAACAGTCAGAAACCTCCAGCTTATTTGATTTTTTTCTAAATTAATGCTTATTTAACTGTTCTTTAAGAATCAAATTGAAATACTTTTACCTTCGAAATACAAATAAAAAAATTAAAAAATTATAATCGTAACATTCCAAGTTTAAATTTGTCACTCTGGAATTGTGACAATTCATTTTCAAATTGTTTACTATTGAAAATTGTTTTTTTTTATTTCCAAACCAAATAGATTAAAAATGGAATATTTTATACTGAAATAATACTTCAAAAAGATTTTGAAATTGAATAAAGGCGTTCATTTAAGAAGCCATTAATTCGAACTTTACACTTGTGTCACTACTAAGGCTTTGCAATTAAATTAGTTCAAATTTTACCGTTAAAATATGTAAATTATATCATTTTGAACCGATCTAGAATCATCTTGTACAATCAATCACTGTTTAGTTGTTAATACTCGAACGGTAGTTCAATTTTCAAATTTACTTTCATTTTCTGATTTGTCCCGGTCGCGAGTCTAGCTTAATATTTAAAACAACTTTCATTTTTTTGAAATTGTAATTTTCGGTTGTAACTTACTTACAATAAGGCTGTATTTTGAAAATGAAGCAATTTTAACGTTCAAATTCAAGTTCCCAAACTGAAGGCCTAAAAATTTGCAAATTTTACAATTATTGTTTTGTAAATTGTGTTGGTATCTTAGAAGAGTATAAATAGTTCTCAAATTAGTTTTCAAATTTTCTGCAGTTTACCTTTTTTACATATCTAGATGTCAAAAAAGCCTATCCAATTTTTTCAAATTTTAATCACTTATTTTCTAAGAGAAAATCACCCCTGTTTACCAGTCACTGAAATGGATTAGAAAAAAATTGCCAAGACCCAAGAATAAAAATTGGATTTACAGCGAATTTTTAAATTTTTAATTGAGATTATCTTTAACTTTGTGATATTAAAAATTTCCATACACATTTCTTTTTAATAATACTGTAGGAAAAAATCAACCAGATCGAGCGCCGAAATTATAATTAGAGCAAATTTTCTGTAATTCTATGGGGACGGCTGAAATATCACGAAAAATAAAATTCCCGACTCGGTAAATCTCTCTGTCCCAAAAAATACATTTTCAAAACTAATAAAATTCCTGAACAGTTTATACTATTAACGAATTTGAAAATTCACAAATAATAAGACTCCCCAAATAAAATTGTTTCTTAATCAATATTAATTATTTATTAAAATTACGATAATAAAATATTGTTATGAAATAAATTTTTGTTTAATATTTAAAGTGTTAAAAATTATTGTTTGAATTTAAAATTAAAATTATACAAAAAATTTTCCGACAAATTAATATATAGACACGTGTTTTTTAATTAACATTTCGATTCTTCAGAAGAACTTTTGTCATTTAAAAAATACTATATACATTTTCAACCAAAATATCTTATCCAGAAATATATTTTGTTTTAATTATTATTTTAAATTTAAACAATAATGTTTAAATACTTCGAAAATTAAAAACGTTGTTTCTCTGGTATAAACATTTGATTATTTCAATTAAAAAAAAAATTGTCAAAGAAAAATGCTTTCAGCACTTGTTTATCTTAAAATGTCTTCCTCTAATACTTTTTTTAACAGTAAAAATATGATTTTTCGAGAAAATTTTTTTTATAATTAAAAAAAGACTGTACCGAAAACCTGGATCAAGCTTTAGATCTGAAAAAATTCAGCGATACATGCATGTCAAACTTTTCTAACCTCAAAAAATTTTTCTACTGCTTTACCGTCATATTTGACGAAGAATGAGAAAACAAGAATTCGACTTCGTAGT
>NC_046665.1:85103608-85105284 GCF_010883055.1 Belonocnema kinseyi | reverse complement strand
CAAAGCAGTCAAATAATTTGATGCTAAATTAAGACTTGAAAGATTGAAGGCTTTCGAATGTTGATGTATTTATACAGGGAAATTGGATCTTTTAGTCATGTTATATGTCATGTTTAGTCATGTTTAGTCATGTTATATGAAAAAGATGAAATAACTTTTTTATTATTTTTAAATCCTTTTTTTTAAGGTCTGGTGTCGCCAAGTCACTTTCTTGTTAAATGGAAAAAATTTCAAGTGTGGGCCATCCATGAACTATGTTACCAATTATCAATTTTAATACTTACATTTTAAATTCCTAACATTTCAAGCCAAAATATATTTGATTTTCAACGAAATAGCTAAATTTTTAACAAAAAAAAAAAAAAAACGAATCAGCAAAAAAAAAATTGTCAACCAAACAGTTGCATTAACAACCGAATAGATAAACTTTTCAGCAAAAAAAACGAGTTTAAAAAAAAAAGTTATTTCACCTCAGAAGGATGAAAATGTTTTTTTTTTAAGATTTGATTGAAAATAAATTTTTCTATTTCAACATTAATCTATTCCATTTTTGGTTGATAATTTATCTTTTCCAGTTAAAATTTCAAATTTTTTGGTGGAAAATACGTGTTTTTTTTATAATTCGCTTTTCTTGAAAAAATTGTACATTTCTTTATCGAAAATTTTTAATTTTCAGTCAAAAAATGCAATTGTATGGTTGAAATATCAACTGTTACAACTTCGTTGAGAATTTACAGTTTTTTGTTAAAAATTCGGTGAACAATTTCAAATAAAACATATAATTTTCAACCAAAGAGATGCATTTTTAATTAAAATTATGAATCTTAGGCAACAACAAGATAACGAATTTTGAACAAAGGAACTAATTTTTCAACCAACTAGTTGAATTTTTAATTAAAAAAAATAAAATTATTCACATATATAAAGATTTTTTTTTAAAGAACCAAAATAAAACAAATTTTATGAATTTTCAAACCAAAAATATGAAATTAAAAAAAATAATCTTATGAAAATAAGTTTTCAAACAATAATCAATTTTTAACTAAAAATGTAATAGTTGAATAGTTGAATTATTTTGCTGAAAACTCGCCTTTTTTATTTGAATTCGATTGTTTTTTTAAATTTAAAATTCATATCTTTTTTTATTTGAAAATCAATGATTTAATTTTTCTATGGAAATTCATTTTTTATTGAAAATTCAGCAACTTCATTAAAAAATCCGTTCCTTTTTAGAATTTGATATTTTGTTGTTGTTGAAGATTCATCATTTTAGTTGCAAATTAATCTTTTTTATTAAACATTTATCTTTTTTCGGAAAAAAATTCGTCCCTTTGTATCAAAAATTCATGTATCTTCTAAAATATAATAAATAAAAAAATAATAAATTTTTGAAGTACGAATAATTCTGATCCCCTTTTCTTTGCGAAAAGGGATTGTCAGATCGATATCCGCGTGAGAAAATCTACGCAACAAATAGTAAGATTGCGCCTCACGATTCCAGGTTATACGCGGTTATAGAATGCTCTAACCGGCAGTTTTCCTTCTCCAACAGCCCGGAGAACTTAGGGTCAAATTCCAGAGTCCTTGATAAAATTCGAAAATATTTTATTTTAAGAAATTTTTTTTACAATTTTCGTTGTCCCTAATTTTTTATAAATTTATAATAAATACTGCCC
>NC_046665.1:85100549-85103508 GCF_010883055.1 Belonocnema kinseyi | reverse complement strand
TTTCTTAAATTTATTCTTTTACTTATATTTTTTCATCTAACCAAATGGAAACATATTTCTTTCAAATATTCTATACTATTTTTCGAAATTTTAAAATTCGTTCGAATGTTTGAAAAGCTTTTTTTAATTTTCTCTTAAAGTTCAGTTTTCAAAATAAAAAATAATCACAAATTTTTACAAGAATCTTAAGCAAATTCTGTTGTTTTTTTTATTCTTTTGGGACCTTCTAAACCTTCGAAACTTTAAAAATTAATCAAATTTTACCTGCATTTCTTTTAATTCTGTAAAATTAACAAAATTTCCTTAAAATTTGTAAAAATCTTCTTTGACAATTTTAGAAAACTTAAATGTTTTGAAATCTTTTTAAACAGTCTTAAAATTATTTAAAAAAAAATTATTTTAATTTTTCCTAGGAACCTCGAAATATGATTTTTATTTTCGTGAAATCTTACAAAATTCTAAAAAAATTCCTACAAGTTTTAATCACTTTTGGATCCTGTAAAAACTTACTAAGATTTAATAAAATTTCTTCTGAAAATATTTAATATGGCAAAATTACAAAATTTTGCTTTAAAATATTTTACAATTTAAAAGAAATTGTAAAAAATTTAAAAAAATTGTAATCTTTTTTAATTTTCTCATGAATCTTAACAACATTTTTTTAATTCTCTCGACAGCCTGCAAAATTCAGTGTAAACTAATAAATTTTGAAATGCTGGAAAATTAATAAAATTGTCTCAAAGTCTTCCATATTCTTGTCCCAACACATTTTGAAATCTTCAAAACTTAAAATTATTTGCATAAAATAAAACTTGTACCATTCAAAAATTTCCAGAATTGTTGAAAAAAACATAATTTCCTCATATCATTCATAATTATTTAAAAGCTTCTAATTATTTTCGAACTCTTCAAAATAAGTTTTTGCCCATAATTTAATTTTTCTAATCTTTTTGAAAATGTAAGAAGGTTGACCAATTTTAGCGTGATAGCGAAATGTTAAGAAAGTCATTATTTCCCATTATTAAATCATTATTTACAATAAAACTTTTCTTTTGATCAATTATGTTTAGAAACATTTAGAAATATATTTTATGATGAAGTAAAATTATGTATTTAGAAATGTTTATTTACAAAGTTTATGGTGCAGATAATTCATAAATTAAAAATGTTACGTAACTAGTCAAAATTCCTCCCCCCACGCATAACAGACCGTAACGAAGCACGACCCCCCCCCCCTTTAATGTTAACTAATATGTGAACGCTCCCTTACTGGTTGTTGTTACTCAGAAGAAGAATTTTTTTTAATTGTACCAAATATGTTGTTCCAGTCTTAATTAAATTTAACAATTCTAACAATATAAGGAAAAATGGCACAATTCCGCTATAAAATTTCTGCGATTCTACAGAAATTTACCATAGGCCGAAAAATATTTGACAATTTTTTGTTATATTCACAGATATTTTTAAAAATTCTTTAAAAATATAATCCGTTCTTCTTTCAAATTTTCACAGATATAATTTTTTATTCAACAGATAAAAAAAAGGTTCTTATATCAAACACGACTGAAATTTGAGAATGATAATATTTAATATTTACTTGTAGGCCATGCATCCGCTACAGCCCAAAGTGCTGCAACAGTCATGATGCACAGGACAGTAGATACGAGAACTTTTCTTTTTACGTACATTATTGAAAATATTGAAAGTTGCAAAGACTTTTCGCGTTTGTAGTATTTTTGAAAATATGCGTTGCGGTGTCTCTTTTATACTCTTCGGAAAAGTCGCATGCCATAGCCCCCTTCTTCGGTTCACAGCACGTAATTATCTTTTATTTATTTTTTTATCGTTATCTATCCATTTAGAAAAATAGTTTTAAAATGGAACAAATAATTGTACCTCGAAATGTGCATTAGATAAAGAAGTTTAATGATGGCGATAATTTGTTGGCGTTATCTATGTATTTATTACAAAAAAATTGTTAACGTAAAACAATTATTCTACGTCAAAATTCGCGTTGGCGGAAGGTTATCGGTAAGTCGGCTGATATTGGTTATAAAAATAACTTGTGCAAATAATTATTCAATAATTATACTGAGATAGAATTTGAATTGGAAAAAAACTGAATATTCGAGAGTTGTATAAAGCGGATTTTCGACAAAAGAATTTGTGTGAACCTTCTTCATGTTTTCAGGAATTCAATGCATTGTATATTAACATGCTTCCCAGAAATATTAGATTCTATTCCCAAAATTTTATATATTCCGCACATGATATTGTGTGTATATCCTATGGGGTGTAAATGTCGGCATTTTCCAGAAAATCCCATTTCTCGTCGAGATATCCTACGACGCTTGATTGGTTAAAAAGTTATTTTAAATTAGAAAAAAATAATTTCATATTTTTCATATTTAGCCTAACATTTTTAACCTTTGACAAATAAATTTTTAAAAAAGTTGAACATGACTACACAAATATAATTTTTTCTGTATAAATATCTCAACATCCGAAAGACTTCATTTTTTCAAGTTTCAACTTGAAGCATCAAATTATATTCGACTGGTTTGAAGACAATAACGTTATTGATTTCCAATTTCTTTATAATTTAAAATATTTAATTCTGTATTCCTTGAAATAATTTAATTTTACATAAACCATCAAATAATTTCGGAAATTTAAAACTAAAAAAGTTGATCGTTTCATGTGTCATCATAGTCCTAAAAATCAATTTACGCCTTTGGAATTTTGGAAATGTCAATTTTAGGATAGCAGAGGATGTTCTCATACAAGATGAAGAATAACCCTTGTTTGTTTTAAATCAAAAGTGTCCGAAAGAATTTGAGAATATTTATGCGTGATCTATGTATTTATTGCAAAAAATAAATTTCAAACGTAAGCAAATTATTATTCCTCGATATGTGGGTTGGCCGAAGAAGGCTAATGATAACGATCAATTATTTTG
>NC_046665.1:85099244-85100449 GCF_010883055.1 Belonocnema kinseyi | reverse complement strand
CCAGAGTCCTTGATAAAATTCGAAAATATTTTATTTTAAGAAATTTTTTTTACAATTTTCGTTGTCCCTAATTTTTTATAAATTTATAATAAATACTGCCCCCCTTGGAATAAATCTAATTAATTTATTATGATCACATTTTAATCATTATTTAAGCAAAAGTATTACACAGTTATATAAAAAGTGCATTGAAAAACGAAAAAGTGATTAAAAGTGCCAAAATACAAGTTTAGTGTTTGAAAGAAGTATAATATTAAAGACTATTTTACATTTAAATCATGGCAATTCACGGTAAGTAATTACAAAAAATTATTTTATTGCAAATTTATTTATAAAATATTTTGTAATATAATTATGTACTGATTTGATTTTTCCTTTCTTTTAAGTCGATAGTGTTTCAAAATCTTTGACAGGAAAGAAACTTTCGTTTTAACATAGAATATTTCTTTCCCCAATCTAAAATTTCTTTTAGCCAATTTCTTGCCAGGCTGACGAGACTTCCAAAAACCACGTGTTTCTATTTCGTCATTCCGGCTGGCGTGTCTAATATAGATGCCTCCTATTTTATTCATTTTATAGAAAATTTATTCTCAAATAGGGATCTTTAAAATTTAACTCAAAATTTTATTTCAAAGGGGATTCATTCCTTGACCTTCAAGTCACCTTCAAATATAATCGATGAGGAATGACAAAAAAATGGAACATTTTTATTAAATTTAAATTTCCTTGGTTGCTTCTAAATCTTCAACATTTAACAATAGAAATTTTTTAAATAACTTGGAACAAAGTTTTTAAAAAAGTGTAACTTTTTATTTATTTTTTTACTAATTTAGAAATTTTAAGTTTTGTGCACGAATTAACAAATTTTATTTTAAATTTACAGAAAATTATTTGTTCTGTAAATCCGGGTTTTGGCTTCATTATTCATCGATCCTGTATCGTGGAATCAATGCTTCCCCTATCTGATGAAATGTGCCCACATGCATGTCAAATGCAAATGTGGATAATAATTTTTTTTTTATTTTTTTTTTTTTTATTATTTTATTGCAAAAATTCTATAGTTTTCCATTAAATTCTTTTCATTTATTATCACTTACAATAAGACCCTTGAAGTCTTTAATTTTTAAATCTCAACAGTATCTTATTTTATTCTATCTTTATTAAGGGATTTGATTCTTACGCTTCGTGCTATTCAACTTTAAATC
>NC_046665.1:85093216-85099144 GCF_010883055.1 Belonocnema kinseyi | reverse complement strand
TCAATTCAAGACAAAATACTAAAAACAAAAAAATGATGAAATATTAAAAAACAAAATTTCCTTCTTTCCAACTCGATATAAATCTTTAAAAATGATAAAAAAAGGGCCTTTTTTAATTAAAAAAAAATGGAAAGGAAACTTTTCTTCTTTTAAACTTGTAAAAAATAAAAAAAGTTTCCTTATTTCTTTCAATTCATAAAGCAATGAAAACCAAAATATCCTCATTTACATCTCGATAAAATTTTAAAAATATAAAATGTCGCTCAGCCAATTTAACAAAAATTAAAATTTCCTCGTTCAAAAATCTATAAAAATGATACAAGGCTTTCTATTTAAAATATTTTACTTTCAAACTGTTTAGTTTTTATTGTTTGATTCATAATTGTTTATTTTAAATAAGCCATCAAATTTTTCTAAATATTCAAAAATGTTGTTTTTTTATTTACAAAAATTTCAAACTGAGTGGGATATTTCAGATTGAAAGAATGCTTCAATAGGAGTTTAAAGTAAATAAAAGCGTTTAATTATGAATCTATTATTTGAAATTATTTTAAACTTGAAAATAGTTCATAAGATTTTAATCAGAAGTTTAATACTAAGAATTTTGATTTTGAAAAATTCAATTTTTAACGTAAAAATCTCTACATTTTTTAATTTTTAACAGATTTAGAATTGTCTTGTAAAATTAATTATTGTACAATTTTCAACACTCGAACTACAGTTCAGTTTTAAAAATCATGATTTAATTTACACTTCCAGTTTATCAATTTAATACGGTTTTTATCAAAAATTTTCAAATTAAAAATCTTTTAATTTTTAATTATTTAAGTCTCCAAAATCGCGTTTCAAAATTCTTTAAATTTAAATTGTACTACTAAAAATAAAGATCTGAAATGGAAAATCTGTAAGGTAAAATATTTCAGAAATACACATCGTAAACTGAATTATTAGAGAATTAAGAAAGTCAACAATTGAACTCAACTTTAAAAAAGAATTTAAAACCGAATATATTTTTAATTTTTGTATATCATATAATATGCAATTTGTGATATTATTGGTGATTGCATTTTTTTCTAAGAATTTATCAAATTAGTCAAAAAATAAATTCACTCTCATTTCCCGGCCATGTCCCCGTCCAGTGGACACCCTTCATTCAAATTATTAATTATAAATAAATAATAAATAAATAAACAATAATAATTTTGCCCTAATTATAGTAATATACATATATGCACTCAAAAATATTGAATAGTCTTCTTGAAGAAATAATTTTTAAATATTAAGATGGAAATTGAAGAGAAGTTATTCCTGATGCACCGTACTCGTAGTATTATGACGTAGCTCATGATCTGTTCTCAAAATAATCTTCTTCGTCGGTGGACCAACCGTGTTATTTCATTAGATAAATGTCAGCTCAAGAAGGATCAAAAGAAAAAAAGATCGCACAGAAAGTGTATTCAGTCCAGTGTCACTCTGCATTTTGAAAACAGCTTTCAGGAGCTTGCAGTTTAATCTTGAAAGCTTAGCTTTAATCGCACTAAGCAAAATATTTATCTGACCTCAAATTAGAGGAAGACAGAATTAGAATTCTGAGTAGATAGATTTAGAAAATTTTAAACAATTATCAATAAAAAATAATATCGCATAATAATCAAGCTTCTGCAAATGCAGACTTCATATCCTAAAATGTTCATAAAACCAGGGGAAATAGGGTTATCTTTCAAAGAAAATAGGGAAATAATAGGGCAATAAATTGTTGAAAATAAAATTAATTTAAGCCTATATTATATGATGACTTTGTAAAGCTCTTCACGTGGGGTGATTTCTAGAGAGATTGATCAGCGCTTTCAGTCGGAGCGGTTTTGTGGAACGAACACATTGCTAAAATATATATGCAACAGGAGAATTCGATATTAATTTAAAATTTACACCTTCTCCTACACTACCCTTTCTCATTTTTTCCATATGAACTTCTAGAACCGGGTGGGTTTCGCTTACACCGAAATAGATTTGACCTAATTCTATAACATAAGAAAACATTCCTATCAGATTTCGAGTCGAAATATATTGCATTTTGTAAAAAAATAGTGGAATTTTCAAGCAAAATATTTTCCACCAAAAGAGATCAATATTCAGCCCAATAGTTGTATTTTCAACAAACAAATAAAATACTTAAAAAACAGTTCAATTAACAACAAAATAGTTGAGTTTTCAATCAAAAGAGGCCAATTTTAACAAAACTGTTGAATTTTCAGCCTACAATGATGAATATTTAAATTAAAAAGACGAATTTTCAAAAAAAGAGTTTAATTTAAACAAAGAAAGATTTTTCAGTCAGAAAATAAAGAAAGTCAAAGAAATTGTAGAATTTTAAAGTAAAAAAGACGGATTTTCTACAAAAAAGTTAAGTTTTCAACAAAAAGCTAATTTTGAACCGAATGATTAAATCTTCTACAGAGAAAATTAATTTTCCACGAAAAATACGAATAGTTCAATCTTCTGCCAAAAACATAAATTTTCAGAATCAAGGAAATTAATTTTGATCAAAGTAGTTAAACTTCCATAAAAATATTTGAATTTTCAAACAAGCAAAAAAACAACAAATTTTCTACAAAATAGTTCAATTTTCCAGCAGAAAATATTAATTTTCAACAAAAGAGATTGTAGAATCAACAAATTGTAGAATTTTTAATCGAAAAAGACGAATTTTTTACAAAACAGTTGAGTTTTCTTCAAAAAAGTTGATTTTCAACCCAATAGATGAATTTTCTAACAAAAAAATAATTTTCCACCGAAAAGACGTATTTTCAATCAAATAGTTAAATTTGTAACCAAAAATATGAATTTTTCAACCCCAAAAGAAGAATTTTCATTAAAATAGTTGAATCGTCAACAAAAACAAATTATTTTGCAGCAAACAGTTAAGTTACAAAAAAAACAACTAATTTTCAATCAAATAGTTGAATACTTGACCAAAATAGAATACGTTTTAAACAATAAATGTTTCCTTTAAAAATAGATAAATTATAGATAAAAGAGTTCATTTTTCAAGTGAAACAGTCGAGTATATAAGAAAACCGTTGATTTCGTAACTTAAAAAGATGCATTTTCAAGAAAAAATTAAATTTTTTAACAGCATACTTTGATTCTCAACAAAGAAAAAAAATATACGTACAGCCAAACAAGATCATTTTTCTATCAGAAAATACATTTTTAAGCCAAGGAGGCGAATTTTCTTCCTAAAAATATAAATGTTCAACAAAACAATCCAATTTTAGACCCAAAAAGGTGACTAACAAAATAGTTAAATTTTCCAGCCAAAAAGATGAATCATGAATTATTATCCAAAATAAAAACGAGTTTTTAAAAAAATAATTACATTTTGAACCAAATTAGTTCAACTATCAACCAAGTAATTACGTTTTCATTCAAAACGTATGAACTTTAAACAAAAATATAATAGTTGACAATTAAACCAAAAAAAAATTAATTAATTAAAAACAGTTAAATTCAACCAAAAAAGACGAACCTTTAACAAAATAGTTAAATACTCAACTGAAAAAGCATAATTTTTATCAAGAACATTAATTTTCTACCAAACAAGAAAAAGTTTTAACAAAATACATGGATTTTACATTCAAAATATCATTTAAGTTGAATTTTTAGTTAAAAATAATTTTCAATAGAAAAAGATCGATTTTTTTATAAAAAAGAGATGAATCTTCTACAAAAAGTTGAATTTTTAACCCGAAAATATGAATTTCAACCAAAAAAATTAATTTTCTATCAGTTGAATTTTCGACCAAAAACGATGAACTAAAAATGGAAAAGTTTCCTTTTCTGTTCAAAAAATTAATTTTCAACAAAATAGTTCATTTGTCAACCAAAGAGATGAATCTTCAATTTATAAAGTAATTTTACAAAAAAAAAACAAAAAAAAACGATTCTAACAGTTGAAAAAAGGTGAATTCTCAATGTAAATTTTAATGCTTTAATTTCCAACTAGAACGATCAATTTTTTACCAAAAATGGAATATTTAAATTTTCACGAAAGAAAATTTGATAAGAAAGCGGTTCAGCTTTCAAACAAATAGTCAAATTTTCGATAAAAAGAAAAGACGCCTTTTAACCAAAAAAAGTTTGATTTTTTTTAATGAGTTCAATTGATTCAGTTCGCATTTAAGCAAAAAAAACGTGAAAAA
This sequence comes from Belonocnema kinseyi, assembly GCF_010883055.1. Taxonomy (NCBI): domain Eukaryota; kingdom Metazoa; phylum Arthropoda; class Insecta; order Hymenoptera; family Cynipidae; genus Belonocnema; species Belonocnema kinseyi. The sequence continues at coordinate 85,094,942 of NC_046665.1, read as the reverse complement.
ATTGGAAGTTTTTCGAATACAGGAGAAAAAATATAAATCGTTTACAATAGGGAAAAAGAATAGAATAATGGAAAGAGTGCCAAGTCTGCAAATGTTTTATGCATTATTATTATTATTTTTTTAATTAGTATCTTAATAAAAATGTTTCTTTGTTTTCAAAGTGCATCTAAGTTTAGAAGATAATTAGGTTTTAATTTTTAATTATGTTCGCCGTCCCAGATTTGGTATAAGATATCGATTGCGTGGGAGTATCAAGAATCGACGGGTATACTTTGTGAACATGCAACTCGTGAATACTTCAAACAAAATAAAGTCAAAAACTCAATAAGTTACGTGCCATTTGGCGTGCCGTCAAACCTGTTTTGATTTTTACCTCAGGTCCCAGTTTTTTTATCATGCAAGTCGGTCTTGTAAAATTATTTATAGCTGTAAATTAATTTAAAATTAAATTTGATAGATTACCGTCAGGAATAATCAATAAGTAATTGCGAAATCAAGGTCAGTTTCAATTTAAAATGGGATGATAAAATTAAAGTAACATGATCGTATTCATCATGATTGTGGATCTTTAAATTGCAGATTTCCAATGTTCTGCCCTAGAATTTGTAAAGTTTCAAAATAAAAATTATTAAACGTAGAAGCCTGAAAATTAAAAAAAAATTTTAACTTGGAATTAGAAGCCAAGACTACTCAAATCCTGGAAAAAAATTCCCTGACAATTCTAAGATTTTTCAGGGCATAATTTTTCATAGCATAGAGCCATTAAAGTATTTCACACTTTTTTAAACGATTGACTCGGAATATGTATAAAATTTCGCGAGTGTATTATAAATAAGGCTTTTTGTTCAGTTTCTAGGAATTCAATTAATATTACAAAATATTTTGAAATAAATATTTGAAATAGTACGGTCGATTAATTAAATAATTAAACAATACTAAAAAGATCTACTAAACTTACTTAAAACTTAGTGCATATTTAGTTAAATATAATGTGGGTACTATATTAAATTTCGTTTAAAACGCTTAAAATTCCTAACTTTTCAAGTAAAAATTTCGATTTTCAAAAATATAGATAAATGTTTAACCAAATAGTTGAATTTTCGAACAAATAGCTAAAATTTGAAATAAAAAAGATCGGTTTTAACCAAAAATGGAATAGTTAAATTTTTAGTTAAAACAAAAGCTTATTTAAAAAAAAAGATTTATTTTAAAAACAAATTTAGTTTCACTACCAACCAAGTAGTTTTATTTTCACCAAAAAGAAGAATTTCTAACTAATATGATAAATATTTAATTGGAATACTTGAAGTTTTAACCAAATAGATAATTTTTTTAACAAGAAGATTAATTTGCTACAAAAAAAGACGATTTTTTAAAGCAAGATACATGAATTTGCAACGAAATAGTTCAATTTTGAACTGAAAAAGATAAATTTCCACTAAATAAAGATTAATTTCTACTATAGAATAGGAATTTTTACGAAAATGCATGAATTTTCAATTAAAAAGATAAATTCACAACCAACAATTAAGTTGTTAAATTTTCAGTTAAAAAGTTGATTTTTAACCAAAAAGATGAATTTTCAACTAAAATGATGTAATTATCAATTATAATAGTTAAATGTTCCTGTAAAAATCTAATTTTTAATAAAAACAAAACTAATTTTTAAACACATAGCTACATTTTCAAACAAAATGATTAATTTTCAACTAAAATGATGAATTCT
>NC_046665.1:85089678-85093116 GCF_010883055.1 Belonocnema kinseyi | reverse complement strand
ACAGTAAACTTCCCGAAATAACAAAATGCTGAAACCTGAAAATACCGAATTAAAAAATTCTAGAATAATGAAATTCTGGACAGTTTACGATATTATCGAATTCGAAAATTCTCGAATAATAAAACTCCAGACCGAATGCTCTCTAATGATAAGATATACAAACTAGAAAATTCCCGAATTTCAGAAATTGAGAAAACAGTTATGTGGTCAATATTATTTATTTATTAAAAATACAATAATCAAATATTTTTATTATAGAAATTTGGTTTAATGTTTAATTTTTTAAATTATTTTTTTAATTTAAAATAACAATAATTGTATAAAAATGTGATACAAACATAAATTTAAAACACGTGAGCTTCAAATGAAACAAACTTTGCAGGATTCAATGCAGGCTGATTTAACGCGACTTTTATTTTTATTTTTTAAATAATAATTTTATTTTTGCGAGCGTTTTCTATAATGTACAAAAATAAAATTGACATTTTCAAACAACTTTTTTTATCCAAAAATACATTTGTTCAATTATTGTTATTTTTAATTCAAACAAGAATTTTTAGAAACTTTAAACATTAAAAAAGTTTTTTCCTCGATTAAAATATTTTATTATTCTATTAAAAAAATTTTTTAACTAACTATTTTTTAATTGTTCAAATTAGAGAGTTGTCTAGTCCGGATATTGTATAATTCGGAAATTTTCTGTCGGCAATTCTTAAATTCGGTAAGATTGTAAATTGTCGAGAATTTTCCAATTCGGGACTTTTATATTTCAACAATTCATTGACGAAATATAAAAGTCCCGAATTGGAAAATTCACGAAAAATAAAATAAATAAAATTTCAGACAATAAGATACTACCGAATTTTAAAAATCCCCAAAGAAAATGCCTGAATGATAAAATATCCGAACTAGAAAATCCCTGAATTCAAACAATTAAAAAAATTGTTTATTAAATATTATTTATTTATTGAAAATACAATAATCGAATATATATTTGTGGATGAAAAAAAATTTGCAAAGTTTGTTTAAAAAATGTCATTATGTAGGTACGAAGAAAATTTAGGCAGAACATTCTTTTCTTTTAAAGCGCACGTGTTTTTTAATGTATTTTTTAATACAATTTTTATAAAATTATTATACAGGTACCGGAGATTTCATTTTTTGGGATTTTTCATTCATCCCTTTCGGAATTTTTGTCAGTGGTCCCATATTTTTATACCTCCTCTTAAAATTATGTAATTTTTCAAAATAAAAAGTCAACATTTGAAAACATTTCAAAATCATCAAAAGTATCTATTCTCTTTTAAATTATTTCAAATCTTTTAAAATTATTTAAAAATTTTTTCGGAACTTTTAAATGTCTTTTAGACTGATTCCCACTTTTCCTAACATTTTTGTAAAATCCTGCACACAAAATTGTTTTAAGAGGTTCCAGATTTTTTTTAATATTGTAAATCTTTTGAAATGTTTTGAAATATTTTTAAACAGTCTCTTTGAGTTATGTACTTTTTCAAAATAAAAAATCATTTTAAATCTACCCAGAAATTTTTATTGTTTTCCTAATATTTCAAAATTCTTGAGGAGCTCCAAATTTTGTTCTTTTCTTTGTAACATTCAGAAACCTCCAGCTTATTTGATTTTTTTCTAAATTAATCCTTATTAAACTGTTCTTTAAGAATAAAATGAAATACTTTTACCTTCGAAAAACAAATAAAAAAATTAAACAATTATAATCGTAACATTCCAAGTTTAAATTTGTCACTCTGAAATTGTGACAATTCATTTTCAAATTGTTTACTATTGAAAATTGTTTTTTTTTTTATTTCCAAACCAAATAGATTAAAAATGGAATATTTTATACTGAAATAATACTTCAAAAAGATTTTGAAATTGAATAAAGGCGTTCATTTAAGAAGCCATTAATTCGAACTTTACACTTGTGTCACTACTAAGGCTTTGCTATTAAATTAGTTCAAATTTGAACGTTAAAATATGTAAATTATATCATTTTGAACCGATCTAGAATCATCTTATAGAATCAATCACTGTTTAGTTGTTAATACTCGAACGGCAGTTCAATTTTCAAATTTACTTTCATTTTCTGATTTGTCCCGGTCGCGAGTCTAGCTTAATATTTAAAACAACTTTCATTTTTTTGAAATTGTAATTTTTCGGCCGTAACGTACTTATAATAAGGCTGTATTTTGAAAATGAAGCAATTTTAACGTTAAAATTCAAGTTCCTAAACTGAAGGCCTAAAAATTTGCAAATTTTACAATTAGTGTTATGTAAATTGTGTTGGTATCTTAGAAGAGTATAAATAGTTCCTAAATTAGTTTTCAAATTTTCTGCAGTTTACCTTTTTTACATATCTAGATTTCAAAAAAGCATACCCAATTTTTTCAAATTTTAATCACTTATTTTCTAAGAGAAAATCACCCCTGTTTACCAGTCACTGAAATGGATTAGAAAAAAATTGCCAAGACCCAAGAATAAAAATTGGATGTACAGCGAATTTTTAAATTTTTAATTGAGATTATCTTTAACTTTGTGATATCAAAAATTTCCATACACATTTCTTTTTAATAATACTGTAGGAAAAAATCAACAAGATCGAGCGCCGAAATTATAATTAGAGTAAATTTTCTGTAATTCTATGGGACGGCTGAAATATCACGAAAAATAAAATTCCCGACTCGGTAAAACTCTCTGTCCCAAAAAATACAATTCCAAAACTAATAAAATTCCTAAACAGTTTATAATATTAACGGATTTGAAAATTCCCAAATAATAAGACTCCCCAAATAAAATTGTTTCTTAATCAATATTAATTATTTATTAAAACTACGATAATAAAAGATTGTAATCAAATAAATTTTTGTTTAATATTTAAAGTGTTAAAAATTATTGTTTGAATTTAAAATTAAAATTATACAAAACATTTTACCGACAAATTAATATATAAAGACACGTATTTTTTAATTAACATTTCGATTCTTCAGAAGAACTTTTGTGATTTAAAAAATACTATATACATTTTCAACCAAAATATCTTATCCAGAAATATATTTTGTTTTGATTATTATTTTAAATTTAAACAATAATGTTTAAATACTTCAAAAATTAAAAAAGTTGTTTCTTTGGTATAAATATTTGATTATTTCAATTAAAAAAAAATTGTCAAAGAAAAATGCTTTCAGCACTTGTTTATCTTAAAATGTCTTCCTCTAATACTTTTTTTAACATTAAAAATATGATTTTTGAGAAAATTTTTTTTATAATTAAAAAAAGACTGTACCGAAAACCTGGATCAAGCTTTAGATCTGAAAAAATTCGGCGATACATGCATGTCAAACTTTTCTAACCTCAAAAAATTTTTCTACTGCTTTACCGTCATATTTGACGAAGAATGAGAAAACAAGAATTCGACTTCGTAGT
>NC_046665.1:85087878-85089578 GCF_010883055.1 Belonocnema kinseyi | reverse complement strand
TAGCTTAATATTTAAAACAACTTTCATTTTTTTGAAATTGTAATTTTTCGGCCGTAACATACTTACAATAAGGCTGTATTTTGAAAATGAAGCAATTTTAACTTTAAAATTCAAGTTCCTAAACTGAAGGCCTAAAAATTTGCAAATTTTACAATTAGTGTTATGTAAATTGTGTTGGTATCTTAGAAGAGTATAAATAGTTCTTAAATTAGTTTTCACATTTTCTGCAGTTTACCTTTTTTACATATCTAGATTTCAAAAAAGCCTACCCAATTTTCTCAAATTTTAATCACTTATTTTCTAAGAGAAAATCACCCCTGTTTACCAGTCACTGAAATGGATTAGAAAAAAATTGCCAAGAACCAAGAATAAAAATTGGATGTACAGCGAATTTTTAAATTTTTAATTGAGATTATCTTTAACTTTGTGATATCAAAAATTTCCATACACATTTCTTTTTAATAATACTGTAGGAAAAAATCAACAAGATCCAGCGCCGAAATTATAATTAGAGCAAATTTTCTGTAATTCTATGGGGACGGCTGAAATATCACGAAAAATAAAATTCCCGACTCGATAAAACTCTCTGTGTCAAAAAATACATTTTCAAAACTAATAAAATTCCTGAACAGTTTATAATATTAACGAATTTAAAAATTCACAAATAATAAGACTCCCCAAATAAAATTGTTTCTTAATCAATATTAATTATTTATTAAAACTACGATAATAAAATATTGTTATCAAATAAATTTTTGTTTAATATTTAAAGTGTTAAAAATTATTGTTTGAATTAAAAATTAAAATTATACAAAAAATTTTCCGACAAATTAATATATAAAGACACGTATTTTTTAATCAACATTTCGATTCTTCAGAAGAACTTTTGTGATTTAAAAAATACTATATACATTTTCAACCAAAATATCTTATCCAGAAATATATTTTGTTTTCATTATTATTTGAAATTTAAACAATAATTTTTAAATACTTCAAAAATTAAAAAAGTTGTTTCTTTGGTATAAATATTTGATTATTTCAATTTAAAAAAAAAAAATTGTCAAAGAAAAATCCTTCAGCACTTGTTTATCTTAAAATGTCTTCCTCTAATACTTTTTTTAACATTAAAAATATGATTTTTCCAGAACATTTTTTTTATAATTAAAAAAAGACTGTACCGAAAACCTGGATCAAGCTTTAGATCTGAAAAAATTCAGCGATACATACATGTCAAACTTTTCTAACCTCAAAAAATTTTTCTACTGCTTTACCGTCATATTTTACGAAGAATGAGAAAACAAGAATTCGACTTCGTAGTACGATGAGGGCAGCACCTCGATAGGGCAGAAAATGTGATGTCCTATTTATGTAATTCCCCACTCCGGCGCCCCGTACCGCATCTACGTCAGTGATCCCAGATTTGAAACGAGATGTGGTCCAATACTATGACAGGGCTATGTCCGTGTGAATATAGTAGGAGACGCTTTAAATGACTGACTTGCGCACGCAACCCATTTCTCCTCTTCTTAATTTGAAAACTCGAAGGTGCACGATTTCCGGTCGGAGCACTTCGGCCATTCTATTTATATATCTATCTACTAACTGCTTTGAAATAAATTTAGGAGATTCAGATTTTAATATTTCCAGATTTCGATGCTGGCGTTTCTCATGATTTGAATAGATCGCGCGCCTCGTGATAT
>NC_046665.1:85087596-85087778 GCF_010883055.1 Belonocnema kinseyi | reverse complement strand
ATATATATTTCGAGTCAGCTGTATCAATTATAATGATTTAAAGTTTATTTTAAAATATATTTTATGGAATATGATATTTTTTATGAATGTGCCGGTGAAATTCTGTTCGTCTAATTTCGTTTGCCAATGCGAAAAGTAATCTGGCTTGGAACTGTCGTCTTAACATCTAAAAACCGTAAGAA
>NC_046665.1:85054627-85087586 GCF_010883055.1 Belonocnema kinseyi | reverse complement strand
GCCGGTGAAATTCTGTTCGTCTAATTTTGTTTGCCAATGCGAAACGTAATGTGGCTTGGAACTGTCGTCTTAACATCTAAAAACCGAAAGAACAATTTTCCTATCACTTGGAATTATAATTATATTTTTATAAAAACGTTAGAATATATAATAATTAAGAAATTGGAAAATACATACTAGAACTTGATTAGACGAATAGTCTAAAAAAGTCTGTAGAAATTGCAGACCACAAAAATAAAAATAAAAACTAAATAATATTAAAGAACTATATATAGACAATATATAGAATGAAAATTATAATTAATAATTTTAGAATTAGTGGAAAATATATGAAGCCGTAATATAAATTACTCATTGACTTATATTTGTGGTATTTATTAAAACAACCAAGTTTTGCAAGGTTATAAATGTAAAAATGTTTTAATTGGCAATTTAATTTCAATCCAAATGGTTCTTGTCCAAGCAAAGTTTACCATCAGTGCGCCTCGAAGGTGTGCCGAGAGTTGCTTACAGCGCTCCAAGTGGCTCTTGGCAAACTATATCGATGTGTGCCTTCTAACGGGAGCGTTGGGAAGAGGGGAAGTGACTTTTTTCGCCGGACGCGCCGTCTATATTTATGGCGGGCAACTTAGCCCGCACCGCATCTATGTTTATAATATCTTTGGTAATAATCGAGCCCACATTCAACGTGATCAAATTACAGTAAAAATTTTTGACAGTGTGGTGCGCATGCGTAATAATTCCAAACAAATGGTCTCAACGTTCTCGAGCTCAACGTACAAACTTAAGAAGTCTGATAAAATTGCTTGATACTAGGAAAATGCCACTATAAAGTAATATAAATGCATATAATTATGCATTGGACTGATTATTTATTAAAATAGTTACGTAAGTACTTTTTTATACTCCATTAAAGATATATTTTATTCACTACGAACTGTTTTAGGGTTATGTTTGTTAGGACAATTTGTACAGTTTGTATACAATTTTATTGTTTATATATGAATTTCTAAATTAGGATTTTAATTGATTGTAACAGTATAGTTGAAAAAGTTTTTATTAAAACATGAAATAAATAATAGAATTCAATATATTATAATGGTAAACAGCAAGCACCGAAGCTTTCCTGCAAGCTTGAGATTTGTTTATTAGTTGAACCCGTTTGTCAAAAAGGATCTGAAGGACCTAAATAGTAAATACAACAATTTTAAATTGGAGGAAATTAAAAAAAGGTATTTTGTTAAGACTTGGTCCTTTTCGGTAGAAAAGTAATCACATTTTAGTTGAAAATTCATCATTTTTGTATAAAAAACAAATTTTTTGTTTTTAAAAACTGTACTATTTTGTTAAAAATGTTGTTTTTTTCAATCAAAACCTTTTTTATCTCCAAATTCATGTTTTTTGATTGAATGTGAATGTATTTTGTTGGAAACTCTTTTCTTTGATTCCAAATTTACTACTCTTTTAGGAATTCTTTTTTTGAAAATTCTTCGGTTTATTTGTTTGAAATTTTAGTCTGAAATCAAAATTCAACAATTAGGAATTTCGCTTAATAATCAGCTTTTGTTATTTTGTTAATATCTTCGTAAAAACGCAATTATTTTTTATTTTTTAATTACTATTGAATGAAATAATAAAATGCAAATTTGACAACTTCGTTGGAAATGAACTTTCTTGTTAACAATTAATAAATTTTGGTTCTGAATTCAACTAAATTGTTCAAAAACCAATTTTTCTTGCTTAATTCAACTGTATTTGATTGAAAATTCCCTTTTTTTCGTTGAAAAAGGGCTTTTCAACTAGACAGTTAAGTTTTCATAAAAATGCATAAATAAGCCTTCAATCAAATAAATAAATTTGTATGAATGTGGTTTAACTTTTACCCAAGTGGTTGAATTATCAATTAAAACAGATTATTTTTTAAACAAAATAGTTGAACTCTCAAGCAAAGAAGGATTTTTATCCTAAAAATTGCGTTTTCATAAAAAAGAGAATTTCTACAAAAACAGATTAATTTTCTAATTAAAAAGATCAATTTTCAACAAAAAAAAGGTTTTCAACAAAATCAAATTTCGATTAAATATTTTTCACTTGACTTTTCACGATAAAAATAGGAATTTTTAAACAAGAACTTAGTGTATACGAAAAAATTGAATTTTTAATCCAAAACAATGATTTTTTCAACCAAAAAGGATAAATTTTTCATAAAATAGTTGAATTCTCTACCAAATAGTTGCATTTTAATCCAAGAAAGTTGAAAATCGTACTAAAACAGATGAATTTTTAATTTAAAAAACTACGCATTTTTTTAAAGTGGAACTTTTATCCAGAAAAGATTTCAGTTAATTTTTCAACACACAAATATAAAATTTATGCAAAAACTAAATTTTCTACGAAATAGCTAAATTAAAAAAAAAACAGTAAAATTTACCATAAAAAATATGACTTTAAACCTAATAGTTTCATTTCCAACCAAACAATTTAATTTTTGTCCAAGAAAGTTCAAATTTCTCTTGAAACAGCTGAATTTTTAATTACAAAAAAATTGAAAATGATAAATTTTCATCCAGAAAAGATTTCAGTTCTCTTTTAAATGCAAAAATATGAAATTTAAACAAAAAATAAAATTTTCTACGAAGTAGTTAAATTTTCAACAAAACATCAGAGTTTTAAACTAAAATGTATAACTTTACAACAAAATTGTTGAAATTTCAACCAAATATTTGCATTTTTGTCCAAGAAAGATGTAATTTCTGCTCAAGAGTTGAATTTTAAAATAAAAAAGTCAAACTTTCAAAAAAGTGGTTGAATGAAATAGTTTAATTTTCAACAAAACAGTTGCTTTCTTTCCAAGAAAGATGCAATAATAATACTGAAAAAGATGAACTTTTAAATAAAAAATACAAATTTTCAGAAAAATTAGTTTTAATCTAAAAAAGAGTTCAGTTGTCTGAACAGCAACAAATTATGAATTTTAAACAAAGTATTAATATTCTACGAAAAGAGCTGAATTTTTAACCTAAAAGTCGAATATTTAACAGAAAATTTGAGTTTGCAGCGAAAAAGGATGTCTTTTTAAGAAACTTGTTAAATTTTCAAACAAATAATAAAATTGATAACTAAAAATATAATTTTCAGAAGAATTTTTTGCGAATTTGCAGAAATTACATAATTTAAGTTAAATAATTAGTTGAATTGTTATCTTTGACATTTGTGATATAATTCAGTTTATAATGCGTAATTCGAAAATCTCGTGCTTAAAAATTTTCCATTTCAATTTTTAAGCGTCCATTTTAAACTGCTTCAATTGGAAAGTCTTATCAGTTAAACAAATGTAAACGCCCGATTCAAACTATAGAAACTATTTTTAATTTAAAAACAACTTCGAAATAATATATTAAAAATCAAAGGCTTTTATTACATTTGAAAAATTGTTTTATTCTAAAATTTTTAAACTGAAATTTTGTAATTAGAAAAAAGAATAATTGCTTAATATTTATAAATATTTGACTGTTAATTTAAAATCAGTAATTATAAATCAAATATTCAAAAATGTAAAAAAAAATTTGAACGTTAAAATTTTAATTTTACTATTTAAAAAGTTTAATCTGCAAATAACATTTTTCAATTATAATTTATAATAAATATTTAACTCCTGTTATTAAAAAAAAATTGGAGTAAGAGAAAGTGACATTTAGAAGGTCTGGAAAGATTGAAATTAATTAAAAATTTGAAATTATTTCAAATAATTCATACTAAGTGTGTCTACGTATACCGACGAAATCCGGCTATTCGTACCGACATTTTGGTACAGATAGTGCACGGCCTATTTCAAAACAAAACAGAAATTTTTGTAGATTTCACACAACAAATTTAGAAGCTTCTTAAGAATTGTGGAAGGCTTCAAAAACTTTTTCTCGAGATTCCAAGGAAAATCGAGAATGACTTTTTATATTTAAAAATTTATTTTAAGAGAATATTTAAAAATATTTCCAAAATTTTCAAAAATGAATCTGGAGGATTTTAAGGAATTATTTATATTTTGCAGCATTTGAAAGAGAACTTCAGGAGAAAAGTTAAGGAATAATTCAAATCATTTCCAAAGGTTGTTAGAAGTTCTCAAGGAATTTAAAAAAGAATTTAAAATAAATTTAAAAATATAAAGCAACACCTAGATTTTTCAAGATTTAAAAATAAAATTTGGAAGCTTTTTAAGAATGTTTAAAGTACACTACCGTGTAAAATGTTACGACTTTTGATGACTGATACAGTTCGCTTAATTTTAATTATAATTTGTGTGTGTTTTTAAGCGGATAGTGTAAAAATAGTGTAAATTTCAATGTTTTCTTTAATTTTCAATAATTTCCGTAATAATTAATTTTGTGACGTTCTTGTACTAATCTTAAAGCTATTTTTCTAAAGTATTAAAGCAGCTTATGAGTATAAATTTGCGAGAACTTGAACTTGGAAAAATTTGAAAACATTTGTATTTAAATGAAAACGGAATAACTATATATTTTAAGGATCTTTCATATAAACTATATGGTTACATGTTTCATATATTTATAAACTAGAAAAATAGCCTTAAAATGAGCATAAAAACATTTTAAAATATTGATTATTATGGAAGTTATTAAAAATTTTAAAAAAACATAGAAATTTACACAATTTCGCAATATATATTTATATCAAATTATCTACAAAACAATCGAATTTTCGATAAAAAAAAGGATGACTTCAACACAATAGTTGAATTTTCAACACAATAATTTCACTTTCAACAAAATAGTTGATTTTTCACCAAATAGCTGACTTTTTAAAATACAAAGTTCAAATTTCGACGAAAAGACTAATTTTCAACAAAATATATGTATTTTCAACCAAAAATATGAGTTTTAAACAAACCAGATTCATGTTCTACCAAAATAGATCAATTTGCTATAAAAGTAGTGTAATTTCTAACCAAAACTATGAATTTTCAACGAAACATGTAAAAGTTATATATTTCAACACCAAAAAAAAAAAGATTTTAATTTAAAAATCAAACACATTTGATTTCAACCAAAAAATATGAATTTGCAAACAAATAAATGTATTTTTAATCATATATATGTGAATTTTAAACAAACAAGATTAATACGCTACTCAAATATGCGAATTTTAAACAAAAAATGTCGAGCTAAAAAGCCAACTTTTAAACCGGAAAAGAATAATTTTCAACAAAATAGTTGATTTTTTACCAAGTGGCTGACATTTAAACTACAAAGTTGAACTTTCGACCAATATACGAATTTTCAACAAAAAATATGAATTTTAAACAAACAAGATTTATTTTTTAACAAAATAAAAAAATGTTCTACAAAAGTAGTTTAATTTCTAAACAAAACTATGAATTTTTAACGAAATATGTAAAAGTAAATATTTCAACAAAGAAATATTTATATTTCACGGTATGCCTGAACATGGTTTTAATGAAAAAAAATGTCATCACAGATATTCCAACGGGAATCGATTCGTACATTATAATGAAGAATCTGTGCCGAATTTCAACAATTTTCGCCAGTCCTTTTTTAAGAAAGGTGCATTTGAAATTTAAAAATATCAAATTGACAAATTCAAGTAATTTACTGCAAAAATTATATTTTTTATATTCATTTAACTATATTAGTATCGTTTCATAATCATATGATTATATTAAAAGGCACATGATGTTGAATTATTAATATTTTTTTAAAAATAAATCTCTTAAAAAACTGAATAATTATAGAATAATTACAAAATCATTTAATTATATACGCATTCTGATAAATGAAATGATAAACAAATGATAAATGAAAAATCTATTATATACGCATTCATTTTCCAAATAGTTTTTTAATTAAATTTAACAGTTATAAGTATTTTACACTGATTATTATTATATATTTTTTGTAAAAAATATATCCATTAATATAACACAATTATATGTAATTATTTATAAAAATTTATAGAAACAAATAAATTTCATTTTTCTATGTCTATTATTCAATTTCAAACGCGACTAGAGTTTTATTCTCGAACTGCTTTTAATAAATTCTCAGGATACTTAGCATTTGTATAAGCATTTGTAGGCCTTTGCCTGTTCTGCGACAGAAATTTAAAACATGAAAAAACACTGCATGAACTTTTGGTGTAATAGATATCTTCAAGTTACGGCAGCTTTCTTGAAGTGCAGAAATATTGTTTTCAAAGTTTACTTATAAATCTGGATAAAAACAAGAATCTACTACTGCTCGAAGGTCTTGAAAACACTTTACATATTTAAGGCATTTGATACAACAAAAACTACGTAAAATGTCTATTTCATTTAACAGTACTTTACAAGAACATATAATCTGTACATACTGATTTCAAAACAAATTGGGCTAAATATAAAGTATCTTATACAAATGCTATGTATCCTGAGAATTTGTTAAAAGCAGTTCGAGAATACAACACTCGTCATGTTTGAAATTGAATAATAGACATAGAAAAATGAACTTTATTTGTTTCTATAAATTTGTATAATTAATTAAATATAATTGTGTTATATTAATGGATATATTTTGTACAAGATATATATATATATATATAAAATAATAATCACTGTGAAATACTTACACTTATAACTGTTACATTTATTAAAAAATAATTTGCCCGCATGGCGGGCACAGGTTCATCGCGCGCGGCTTACAAGTTTGAGCGCCCCTAGGGCGCGCGAGGTTGAATCTCGCGCTTCGCGTTCGGATATTTATTCTTTGCATTTATAATGCTTGAATAAAACTTTATCAAAAAGATCTCTTTTAGATGGCAGTTTTTTTATGTGTCTTGATATTCTGAATTGTCTACTTAATTAAGTATGGTCAAAGATTAAGTTTCTCAAAGCTCTGTAGGCTTTGAGGTATACATTCCCATCATGACACTCGCGCTACGCGCTCGATTTTCGACAGACATTTGTAAACAGGTTTTGTTGAATCTTTTTTTTCTCGTAACTTTCGTCGTTTTTCCACACATTTATTTATTTATTTTTTTTATTTTCAATGTTATTTTTCTTGAATAAAACAAATAGTACGCGTCTTATCAAGAAATGATTCTTAACGAAATTGTACATTTTTTTTGCGATAACAAATTTTGGTTAATTCATCTTTTTTCGTACCCTGCCTAGTTTGACAACAAAATGGAATTTTTGATAATTTTTTTGTGCAATAAAAATTTGAATATTCAATTTTCCAAGAAAATCCAAAAATTTGTTATGATAATCTTGTAGGTCTTTTAAAAATCAATGCTTTTCTTCTCTTTACTTTTTTGCATATCGTGCGTTTTTTGGCTTAAAATTTTGATTTTCGGTAGATTTAAAAAAATTTGAAAATGCTATAACTCTGAGAATTTTCTTTTTATCAAAAAAAGTAATTAGGATAAATTGTTTGTCCTTTTTAGTACTATAAATACCCGTACATAGAATTTTCAAATAAAGAAAAAAGTGGTCTCAAAAATTTTCAAAATCCGCTCACTTCTTCAATTTTTATTTTAAAAAATGTCTGGTTAATGAACCCGTCCTTTCTTTTAGGGCTTAAAAAAAGTGTGCCAAAGATGGATTTGATCCGTTCATTTTTTCGAGAGTTATCGTGTTTACGGACGGACGACCGGACAGACAGACAGACGCCATCGTAAGAACCCGAGTTTTGGATTCAGGGACTCTCGACACGTGGAGATCCGTTGAAAAACAGTGTTGTCAAATTTCGGACAATTCTAATACTTTCTCAATCATCAATGATGAGAATGTAACTAGTAATAATTCAACATTATGTGCATTTTAATATAATTATATGATTATGAAACGATACTAATATATGTAAATGAATACAATAAATATAAGTTTTGTAGTAAATTACCTAAATTTGACAATTTCGTATTTTAAAATTTCAAACGCACTTTTTTCGAAACGGCCCGGCGAAAATTGTTGAAATTCGGTACAGATCCGTCATTTTAATGTACTAATCTATTCCCGTTGGAATGTCTGTGGTGACATTTTCTTTCCATTAAACCCATGTTCAGGCACACCATGATTTAAAATCAAACATATTTAATTTCAACCAAAAAATATGAATTTATAAAAAAATACATTTATTTTTAACCAAATAGATAAATTTTAAACAAACAAGATTAATACTATACCCAAATAAACGAATTTTGAACACAAAATTTCAAACTAAAAAGTTAAGTTTTAAACCGGAAAAGAAGAATTTTCAACAAAATAGATGATTTTTTACCAAGTGGCTGACTTTTTAAACTACGAAGTTTAACTTTCGACTAAAAAACGAATTTTCAACAAAAAATATGAATTTTAAACAAACATGAATAATTTTATACCAAAGTAGAAAATTGTTCTACAAAAGTAGTTTAATTTCTAACCAAAACTATAAATTTTCAATAAAACATGTAATAGTTAATATGTCAACAAAAAAGATTTTAATTTAAAATCAAACACAGTTGACTTCAACCAAAAAAATATGAATTTGCAAACCAATACATGTATTTTTAGCCAAATAGATGAATTTTCAACAAAATAGTTGATTTTTTAACTACTAGCTGACTTTTTAATCTAAAAAGATTAAGTTTGGTCCAAAAGACTAATTTTCAACCAAAAATAAGAATTTTAAACAAACAAGATTCATTTTCAACCAAAATAGACAACTTTTCTACAAAAGTAGTTTAATTTCTAAACAATACTATGAATTTTTAACGAAACATGTAAAAGTTAATATTTCAACAAAAAACATTTTAATTTAAAGTTAAAAAAAAGTGAATTCAACCGAAAAACGATAAATTTGCAAAAATACACTGTTTTGAACCAAAAAGATGAATTAAACAAAAACAAGATTAATTGTCTACCAAAATAGACGAACTTTTAACAAAAAATGTCGAGCTATAAAGCTAACTTTTAAACCGGAAAAGGAGAATTTTCAACAAAATAATTTAACTTTCAACAAAATAGTTAATTTTTTACGAAATAGCTGACTTTTTAAACTACAAAAATTAAGTTTTGACCAAAAGACGAATTTTGAACAAAATACATGAATTTGCAACCAAAGCTATGAATCTTAAACAAACGAGATTACTTTTATACCAATTGGACAAAATTTCTATAAAAGTAGTTTAATTTATAACAAAAACTATAAATTTTCAACGAAACATGTTAAAGTTAATACTTTAACAAAAAAAGATTTAAATTTAAAATAAAAAAATTTGATTTCACAAATAAAAAGATGAATTTGAAAAAATACATGTGTTTCGAACCAAATAGATGAATTTCAAAAAAAAAACTAGAATAATTCTCTAATAATCAAAATCGAATCACCAAAAATCGAATCTTTAAATTTTCAGTTTAAAAAACTAATTTCCAAAAAAAATTTTTTTAAATTTTCAACCAGTTGATTTCGAATTTTTTAATTTTATTAATTGTGAAAAGTTTGTTCGAA
The DNA here is from genome assembly GCF_010883055.1 of Belonocnema kinseyi. Taxonomy (NCBI): domain Eukaryota; kingdom Metazoa; phylum Arthropoda; class Insecta; order Hymenoptera; family Cynipidae; genus Belonocnema; species Belonocnema kinseyi. Next base: position 85,078,089 of record NC_046665.1, on the reverse strand, counting down.
CCCGGAAGAGACCGGGAATTTTTTTCTGTGAATAAAACGGCCACCCTGTCATTTCAAATAATTTATTCTTACAGGATTACAATAAAAAAAAAATGAATTCACCCAGAACGCCCCAGCAGTCAAGCCTGAGTGCTGAACTGAAGGAGGTGATCAGCAACAGGAATATGTTGACAACAAGAACAAGAATGAAAGTTCTCAATGCTCTCGATGAAATCCACAATCAGAGTATCAACAAAAGACAGCACAGACTGAGGTCCCAAGCGATCCAGGAAATTCTCACATCTGAAGTTAATTATCTACGAAATTTGGAAATTATCATGGAATTCTTTATGCGACCAATATGCGAGAAGCAATTATTAAGTCACCCTCAATACACAACTCTTTTTGAAAATATCGAAACCCTCTACAATGTGAATGCGGAACTCCTGAAGGAGTTAAAACAGGATCCCGAGAATATCGCAGCCGCATTTTCCAAACTAGCTCCATTTTTCAAGCTCTACTCTGTCTACGCCTATAACTACAAACGAGCCTTATGTCTGCTCCAGGAGATTCAAAATAATGACCCCAAGACTGCAGAGTTCATTGCCTGTCAAGAAACGAGGCCAGAAGTCAGCCATAAACTCTCTTCCTTGCTAATCGCCCCGATTCAGAGAGTGCCTCGGTACAAATTACTTTTAAAAGAAGTTCTGCGACAGACTCCTTCGAACGAAAAAAACTACTATATTTTACAAGATTCGTTGGCACAGATAGAAAATGTCGCAGCCCACATCAATTCACTCGTGGAGGAGTACGAGGACACGCAGAAATTATTGGAATTGCAAAAACGTATCGTCAGTTCCGTGAATTTGGTGAAGCCAGGGAGAAAATTGATCAGACAGGGACCACTGATGAGAGTTTCCAGACGAGGGAATTCTTCTTTCAGGAGACATTTTGTACTTTTAAGCGACACTTTTCTATATTGCAAAGGAGACCCAGAACACTCACTCACCGTCTGTTGTCTTCTGCCTCTGAAGAAATGCAAAGTGGAACGCGTTTTGAGCCATGGACTTTTCAGGGTAGTTTGTTTGCAGGAGACTTTATTGCTGTATTCGGAGAATGGAGACAGCGAAGAGTGGATCAAGTCGCTACAGGATTCGGTGAAGAAATTTATCGAGTGCAGGCAAACTTTGAGGAAGGAGAGTAGTTCTAGGATTCCTCTGCGAGACGTGAATCAATTTCCCTCGGAAAATATTCTGCTGAGGAGATACAAGAGAAAAAGATCCGCTGATCAAGAAGAGGCTGTGTCGAATCCTACTAAAGTTATTTACATATCGAGGGATGCCGAGACGGACACCTCTTCCGTGGGGCCTTTCAATTGCTTTCCCACCTGCAAAAAGAGGATAACTTCCACGCCAGATGACATGACGATGAATGAGAAAATAAAATTGTGGATGGATGGTTTGAGGTCGCGACAAATAGCTTCTTCCTCTGAGCAGACTTCGAATACAAGAACGTGTTCTTCACTTGCAACTGTTGACGATAATCCTTCTTCGGGTTATTCTAATGAGGGTTTCAGTAGTTTTACGATAGACGACGCATTTCTTGAATCTTCGAATGCAACGAATTTGGACGCGAGCGAAATTGAATTTGACGTTGAATCTTGTAGGAAAAAGTTTGAGGTCTATTCAGGAACTCCGGCGAGACAAAATGAGCCACGGGTTTGGTCTTTTCAGAGATTAAGTACCTTCATTTCTACCCTAGGCTCCTCTTTGAGGGATTTATTCCATCGAAACTAGATTTTTTTAATGTACAATTATATCGACTTTTTATAGCATTTTTTGCGTTATTGTAAAATTAAGATTCAGTGAAAAAGTATAATTTATACTAGTATTTTATTAATTATGAATTTATTATTATTATTATGAATTAATTATGTAATTATGAAAGTTGTGTTGTAATAAATAAGAAATTAGCTTATTTTATTTTGTTATTTTTTAAATTCGTTTTTTGAACTAAAAATGAAACTATTCCATTTTTTATTTGAAAATTTATTCCTTTTTAGTGGACAGTTCAACTATTTTGTTGAAAATTCGTCTTTTTTGTTTAACAGTTGAATTTTCGATCGACCAATTTTCTACAAAATGTTAGTGTTACTGGAAAAAAGGTGTTTTATTATATTTACAGATTTCGAAATAAAAAAGTAACGTCTTTCTAATCTTAAAAATTAAAAACGGAATTCTTAACAAAAAACACATTAGTTGATATTTTAACAACAAAATTTTTATTCTAAATGAAAAACACTTGAAGTGAACCAAAAACGATGAATTTTAAAACAAAATTTATAATCAAATAAAAATTTTTTAATCAAGAAAGAAAATGCAATGGAATTTTGGAATTTTCAAGCTAAAACAAAAAAATAGTTGAATCCTCTACCAAAACAAAAATTTCCGATCAAACAGTTGTATTTTGAACCAAAAACATGAGCTTTCTACAAAACATTTGACTTTTCTAACAAATAATTAAATTTGCAACCAAGAAGATTAATTTTTAATCTTCGATTGAATTTTCAACAAAGTGTTTATATTTTCAGTTGGAAAAATTCATTTTTAACTACAATTATGGATCTTCAAACAAAAATATTAACTTTTGAAAGTGTAGTTCAACTTTCAATCAAGAAGTTGAATTTTCAACTCGAAAAGATGAATTTTCCAGAAAAAATGTGATAATTGAACTTTCCACAAAAAGATTTTGATAAAAAAACATAACACAGATAAATTTTGAACCAAGAGTTGTATTGTCAATAGAAAAAGATAAACTTCTCAACAAAAGAATTAAATGAAGATTAAATTTCTACCAAAAAAGAAGAATTCTTAACAAAACACAGACATTTTCAACCAAATAGTTAAATATTTTAGCCAGAAGATTAATTTTTCACCGGAGAAGACAAATTTTCAAAAAATAGATACATTTTTAACTAAATAATGGCATTTTTAACCAGAAAGATTAATTTTCAATAAATAAAATTAATTTTCTATAAAAACGTTTCTTTTTGTGCCAAATAATTGAATTTTCATCCAGAAAATGCGAATTTCATACAAACCAGTTGATTTCACAACAAAAAAAGTTAATTTTTAAACATACAGTTGCATTTACAACTAAAAAATATCAAATGTCCATAGAAAACGATGAATTAAAAAAAAAGATGAATATTAACAGCATGGAAAAATTTATAATCTAATAAAATTCTGTAGTCAAGAAAAAAAATGCAATGGAATTTTTGAATTTTCAATCAAAAAATACCAAATTTCAACAAAATAGTTTAATCCTCTACCAAAAAATTAGCTTTCCACAAAAAAATCAATTTTCAAACAAATAATTAAATTTTCAACCAAAAAGATTAATTTTCGACCAGAAAAAATGAATTCTAAAAATTGAATTTTCAACTCGATAAGATGAATTTTCAACCAAAAATGTAATAGTTGACATTTCCACAAAAAATATTTTGATTTAAAAAAAAGATAGTTGCGTTTTTAACAAAAAAAACTGTTTTTGTACCAAAGAAGTGCATTTTTTAACAAAATACATAGGTTTTCAACCAAATTATGGAAGTTGTGTTGTAATAAATAAGAAATTTGCTTATTTTATTTTTTTAATACGTTTTTTGAACTAAAAATATCACTATTCTATTTTGTTATTTGAAAATTTAGTCCTTTTTAGTTGACAATTCAACTATTTTGTAGAAAATTCTTCTTTTTTGGTTAACAGTTGAATTTTCGATTGACTTTTCTAAAAAATGTAACTGTTATATCTTCAATTATAATATGTATTAAATTTTTTTAATGATTCTATTTTAGAAAATAAGATTCGACCATTTACAGATTTAGAACGTTTAGAGTTGAATTTTAAAAAATTGTATTACTAAAAAAAAGTTATGATCGCATTTATAGCTTTTAAAATTAAAAAATGCACGTCTTTCCAATCTAAAAAATTTAATGAAGGAATTCTCAAGAAAAAGTACAATAGTTAATATTTTAACAAAAAAATTTTAATTTTTAATCAAAAACACTTGAACCAAAAAAAAAATTATTTAAATCGTTACACAAACATAGATATTTAACCATTTTATTTTTAACCAAATAGTTAAAGTTTTTAACAAGTAGTTTAATTTTCCACTAGAGAAGGCAAATTTGTAAGAAAACACATACATTTATTAACTAAATAATTGAATTTTTAAACATAAAGATTAATTTTCAATAAACCAGTTGAATCTTCAACCAAGCTTTTACATTGTTATTTAAAAATGTTAATTTTTAACAACAAAAAATACGATTTTCATCTAAAATTATGAATCGTCATACCATTAACCCAACAAAAAAGAATTGTCAACAAGACACTTGAATATTCAAGCAAATAGTTTGAATTTCCCACTTAAGTGTCGAATTTTCAACCCGAAAATTCGAACTTGCTACAAAACAATTTAAATTATTTACAACAAAAATTTCATTTTCAATCAGACAGTTGCATTTATCAATAAAAAACATCAAATTTAAAACCTGAAAGATTATTATTTAACAACATAGTTAAATTTATAATCAAATAAAAATTTCTTAGGCAAGACAAAAAAACGCAATGGAATTTTTACATTTTTGAGGCAAAAAGGCAAATTTTCAACAAAATAGTTGAATCCTCTATAAAAAAAAACTTTCTATCAAACAGTTGCAGTTGAACCAAAAAATTAGTTTTCTGCCAAAAAATCAAATTTTAAACAAATAATTAAATTTTCTATCAAAAAGATTCATTTTCTACCAGAAAAGATGAATTCTAAAAAAAAAATTTCACCAAAAAGTTGAAGTTTCAACCAAAAAGATTCATTTTCAACTCGTTGGTTGAATTTTTTAACATAACGGTTAAAGTTTCAGTTGGAAAAATTAATTTTTAACAAACAAAAAAATTAATATAATACTACTATAATGAATCTGTAAACAAAAAATTAACTTTTAAAAATGTAATACAACTTTCAATCAAGGAGTTGAATTTTGAACTCGATAAGATGAATTTTCAACCAAAAATGTAATAAGTTGATATTTCTACAAAAAAAGATTTTGATTTGAAAACAGATAGTTACGTTTTTAACAAAGAAAAACTTTTTTTGTACCAAAGAAGTGAATTTTTGAACAAAATACATACATTTTAAAGCAAATAGTAGAATTTTCTACCAAAAAAGAATTTTTCATCAAGTTACATAAATTCTAGTCCAAATTTTATTTGATTGGAAACTTCTACCAAATCACAATTTTTCAACAAATTACATAAATGTTATTCAAAATTGTATTTGATTAATTCCTAGTATTGTATCTTTAAATAAAAAATGGACTATTTAAATTAATTTGCAATATAAAAAAAAAGAATTTTCAACAAAACAGTTTAATCTTGTACGAATTATTTGAATTTTTTACCAAATCAGTGAAAAAAGTATAATTTCATTTGTACTAGTTTTTTATGTAATTATGAAAGTTGTATTGTAATAAATAAGAAATTTGCTTATTTTATTTGAATTATTCTTTTAATTCGTTTTTTCAACTAAAAATATAACTATTCCATTTTTGATTTAAAAATGTATTCCTTTTTAGTTGACAGATCAATTATTTTCTAAAAAATTCATTTTTAGTAAACAGTTGAATTTTCGATCGACCAATTTCTTACAAAATGTTAATGTAATAAAAGAAAAGTCCTCCATATCCAAATTTAAAACGCGTAAAATTGAATTTTATAAAATTGTTTTGCTGAAAAAAGGTATTTTATTACATTTACAAATTTTGAAGTAAAAAATGCGCGTCTTTCCAATCTTAAAAATTTAGAAAGGTATTCTCAACCAAAATACAATACTTGATATTTTATCAACAGAACAATTTTTATCCTAAATCAGAAACACTTGAATTGAACCAAAAAATACGAATTTCCAACAAAATGAATGATTCCTGAAACCAACATAGATTAATTTTAAGTTACATTGTTGCATTTTTTTAAAAAAAGGTGAACTTTCCACCAGAAGAAATTAATAAAAATTAATTTTCTACCAAAAAAGAAGAATTATCAAGAAAAAACATAATATGTTATAAGAAAGTTCGATTTATAAATAAAAATGATAAAATTTCCACAGAAAACGATGAATTTTAAAACGAAATTTATAATCAAATAAAAATTTATTAGTCAAGAAAAAAGAAGCAATGGAATTTTTTAATTTTCAAGCTAAACAGAACCAAAAAAATAGTTGAATACGCGGCCAAAAAAAAGTCCGATCGAACAGTTGCATTTTGAACCAAAAATATTAGCTTTCTACCAAACATTTGAATTTTCCAAGAAATAGATAAATTTTCGACCAAGAAGATTAATTTTCAATCTTCGATCAAATTTCCAACAAAACGGTTATATTTTCAGTTGGAAAAATGAATTTTTAAATACAATTACGAATCTTCAAACAAAAAAATGAACTTTTAAAACGGTAGTTCAACTTTCAATCAAGGAGTTGAATTTTCAACCCGAAAAGATGAATTTTTAAGAAAAAATGTAATAGTTGATCTTTCCACATAATAGATTTTGATTAAAAAAAATCGTTGCATTTTTAACAAAGCACTGTTTTTGTACCGAAGAAGTGAATTTTGTAGCAAAACAAATAGCAGAATTTTCTACTAAAAAATAATTTTTCAACAAGTGAAGTAAATTTTATTTCAAATTTTATTTGATCGGAATGTTATACCAAAGAATTTTTCAACAAATTACATACATGTTATTACAAATTGTTTAATTTTTAGTTGATATTATTTTCGTTACTAAAAATTTGTAAATTAAATACTTGAATTTTTAATCTAAAAAATTAAAATCTTGAATCAAAAATGGACTAGTAAAATTTTCAACGAAGAGAATTTTAAATACAAAAAAAACGAATTTTCTGAAAAACAGTTCAATTTTGTACTAATTAGTTGAATGTTTACAAAAAAGTTCATTCTATTTTATTTTTTAAATTCGTTTTTTTGTACTGAAAATATAACTACCATTTTTGGTTTAAAATTGATCTTTTAATGGGAAAATTTTACTAGGTATTTGGTTTAAAATTCAGTATTCTTTTGAAATTTTATTTTTTGTTATAACTTAATTTTTTCAACTGAAATTAAACTATTCCATTTTTTATTGAAAAAGTATTCTTTTTCAGTTGACAATTCAACTATTTAGTAGAAAATTTATATATTTCGTTGAAAATTCCACTTGTTTGGTAGAAAATTAATCTTCTTGTTTGAAAATTCAACAGTCACATTTTCCACAGACGAATAACAATTGAATTTTCGATCGAAAAATGTTCTACAAACCCAAAAAAAGAATTCTTAACAAAATACACACATTTTTAACCAAATAGTTTAATTTTTTAACAAGAAGATTATCTTTTCACCGGAAAAGTCAAATTTTCAAAAATATACATAAATTTGTAACTAAAAAAGTGAATTTTCAACCATAAACATTATTTTTCAATAAATAAAATTAATTGTCTGCAAAAAAGTTTGTTTTTGTGCCAAATAATTGAATTTTCAACCTGATAATATAAATTTTTAAGCAAAAAATTAATTTGCAACTAATCAGTTTAATCTTCAACCAAATACTTACATTTTCAGTCTAAAAAGTTAATTGTTAACAAAAAGGTTGATTTTTAAATAAAATTATGAGTCGCTATCCTTAAGAGATTTGATATTTATCACAAAAGATTTTAATTTAAAATAAAAAACAATTGGATTAATCCAAAAAAGATAAACTGTCAACCAAATACTTAAATATTGAATTTACAACAAAAAAAGTTAATTTTTGACCAAAGAGATACATTTATAATTAAAAATTATCAAATTGCCACCGAAAACGATGAATTAAAATATAAGATGAATTTTTAACAACATAGATATATTTATAATCAAATAAAAATTTTGTATTCAAGAAAAAAAAAGTCAATGGAATTTTTGAATTTTCAATCTAAAAAGACGAAATTTCAACCAATTAGTTGAATCCTCTACCAAAAAAATGTGCAATCAAATAGTTGCATTTTGAGCCAAAAAAGGAGCATTCTACAAAACATTTGAATTTTCAAACAAAAAATTCAATTTTTATCGAAGTAGATTAATTTTCGACCATCGGTTGAATTTTCAACAAAACGGTTATATTTTCAGTTGGAAAAATGAATTTTTAACTACAATTACGAATCTTCCAAATAAAAAAATTAACTTTTAAAATGGTAGTTCAACTTTCAAACAAGGAAGTGAATTTTCAAACTGAAAAAATGAATTTTCAACAAAAAAGATTTTTATTAAAAGGAAGAATAGTTGAATTTTTAAGACGAAACTGTTTTTGTACCAAAGAAGTGAATTTTGTAACAAAATACATACATTTTCAAACAAATAGTAGAATTTTCTACTAAAAAAGAATTTTTCAACAAGTTACAAGTTAGTCGAATTGTATTAGATTAATTTTTAGTTTATATTATTTTCGTTTCTAAAAATTTGTAAATTAAATAGCTGAATTTTAAAACTAAAAAATGTAAGCTTTGAACCAAAAATGGACTTTAGAATTAAAATTTTCAAAATTTTCAATTAAAAATGATCAATTTACAATAGAAAATTCTGTAATTTTGATCATTTATGTTAGAAATTTCTTTAACTTTGATGACTTAGAATTAAAAACTTGATTTTTTTTTCTCTAAAATTATTCAAATTTAAGAATTTTACTCATTCATTTTTTTAGAACGGAACTTTGAATTGTAAATTAAACAATGTTGTAAAGTTTCAATTGTTAAAATGTGCATAATAGATCAGTTTATTAAGACTCGGAATCCCAAAATGTTTTTAAAGAACACCATCCAATTAGGATATAAAATCCAAAACTATCTTAATTATTTCCTTTCCGTCTAATTTTTGCTGAGACAGATACTGAAAGCTAATTAAAATTAAATTAAAATGAGATGAAAGCCGATGTTGCTACTTGAATATTCATTTTCATTTATGATTATTAATTATATTTTTATTTTAATAGAAATTGCAGTACGTATTTTGATTTCTAGTGATAGTTTTGAATTTCGGCGCCACTCATAAAGAATATATAGGGATCTACCATACCGACAGTTGCCCATGACATTTATTATCTTAAGTAGAGGGCGCAGCGATCAAATTTCTCGCAGTTGTGTGACGTGCCAGTCGAAAAGACGACCAACGGATTTTGGTCCAGACACAAAATTGTTTAAACTTTAATTAAAATAAATCAGACGGCGAATTACTGGTGAGATAAGTATCAGGTCTCAGGACCTCACTCTTCAGCGTCTCGAAAAAGCTTGTAAGTCCAAAAACAGTTCTTACCATTTTACCCGCATCTGTGTTTTCCCGGTAAAATTTACTCTTCCTGTTTACCAAATTTGCGATAAATTCTTTGTTTTAACAAGGGCGATTTCTTATACAGGCCGACTTTTTATTATCCATTATTACCCTTATTTGCTTTATTGTCTCTCATAAAACTTAAGGAAAATAGGTCTGACAAAATTTGAAAAATTATAAATTAAGAGGTTATGTTGGAAATAGCTTCTTGATTTCCAAATTTCGTGAAACGGATACAACTTCTTTTATTTGGCAGGCTAATGTGTAAAAAATTTCTATTTGAAAGTTGTTTTGAAGCATCTACATTAGTTTCTTCTTAAATCTTTCAAGTATCAAATTTTTATAGATTATGTACACACCGCGCATTTCATTTAGAATCCGAAGTTGACGTAATTGACATCATTGACATTGAAAATATTCAGATTTTAAATCGTTAACTTTGGAAGCGTACAAAATTATATTAAATTATTGCTGTGTAATTTAATTTATGTAATTTTAATGATTTTCTTCAGAAAACCGTTATAATTTGGTTCAATATTCATCTATTCACGTTAATTTTTTTTTTAATTCTCTATTTTTATAAAATTTCATATTTTTTGGTTGAAAATTCAACTTTTTTGCTAAAAATTTGTCCTTTTTATTGCAAAAGCGACATTTTTGATTGAAAATTCAGTTTATTATTATATTTCAGTTCAGAATCCACCGTTTTTTGTTCAAAACTGAATTTTGTTGTTGAAAATTTGGTTAAAAATTTAATTATTTGGTTAAAAATTCATATTTTTCATTCAAATTTAACATTTTTGAAGAAAATTCGATTTTTTTGTTTAAAAATTACAAAATCAATTTGAAATTTTGGACTTTCATTACTGACAAATCTTTCTTACTTGCAAATTTGTTTGTTTGGTTCAATTCAACTGTTTTTTTAATAAAAATTTTTAGTTGAGGTATGGCTTTTTATTGATTGAGATTTCTTCTTTATTGTTTTTTTTTCTTTTAAACTTATTTTTTAATTTCCAAAATTCATCTTTTTGGGTCGAAAATTAATATTCTTGTTTAAAAATTCCTCTTCTAGAGTTAAAAATTTAACAATTTTGGTAGAAAATCCAACTCTTTATATAACTCTTATAACTATTTTGTTATAAATGCAAATATTTCATTGATAAATATTTGTTTGTTTTTTTTTTTACGAAAATTCAACTGCTTAGTTTCAAAATAATTATGTTGTTGAAGATTCATCTTTTCGCGTTAAAAATTCAGTTGTTTAAAAAAAAACTTTACATTTAAGCTTAAAAACTCAAGTATTTCTTTAAAAAATCGTCTTTTTGACTTGGAATTTGAATAGTTTGTTAGAAAATTTAACTATTTTGTAAAAAATTCAACTTTTTGGTTGAAATTTAATTTTTGTTGTTAAAATTCAAGTATTTGGTTCAAAAGTCATGTTCGTCTTTTTGGGTTGAAATGTCAACAATTGAGTAAAAAATTCAAATATTTGATTGAAAAATCAACTTTTCGTTAAAAACCCATATTTTTAGGTTTTAATTTTTTTTATAAACGATGCGACTTTTATGCTTGAAAACTAAATGTTTTATAGAAAATTCGTTTTTGTGGAACGAAATTTCAACAATTTGGTAGAAAAGTATATGTATGAAAATTCCACCATTCTGTTAAAAATTCGACTTTTTTGGTAAAAATACAAAGTTTTTGAGTTAAAATTAAATTTAATATATTAATTAACAATTTGGTTAGAAATGGATCCTTTTTGGATGAAAATTCAACTGCTTTGCTAAACATTCGTCTTTTATATAAATTCGACTTTCTAGCTTGAAATTTGAATATTTGTGTTGAAAATTGTTTTGTCAATTTTTTATACAAAAGAAATCGACTTCTAAGACTTGAACATTCAACTGTTTTATAGAAAATTCGTCTTTTTTGCTTGTAATTTTTGAAATGAATGGTAGAAAATAAATTATCCTTTTGAAAATTCTATTATATGATTAAAAATGCATTTTTTTAAATAAAAATTCGTCTCTTTTGCTTAAAATTTCAACGTGATTGTTGTAAAAGCAGCTGTTTCGTTGAAAATTAATTCTTTTTTTTTTTTGGAAAAAAATTTAACTATTTAGTTGATAATTCATCATTTCATAATTCACAATCAACTTTTTATTTAAAAATTAATTGTTTTCTAAAAAATGGACTTCAAGTTTGAAAACTCAACTCTTTTCTTTCAAATTCGTCTTTTGTTTTTCTCATATTTGTAGAAAATTAATCTTTTTTGGATTAAAATTAAAGTATTTTATTGAAATCTTAGGATTATGGATGTTGTTTGGAAATCCTGAATTCCAACCAGGAGCCAAATGGATAATAATTAATGTTATTGGTTAAAGGTAGAAAATGCAACTATTTGGTTGAAATTTCAACAATTAGAAAATTTCTAGGTCAAAATTCAATTGTTTTTTTTTTTTTTTAATTGACATTTAAGCTTAAAAACTCAACTGTTTTGTAAAAAATTCGTCTTTTGCTTGCAATTTCAACAAATAAGTAGAAAAGTAAAATAGTTAGTTGAAAATTCAATTTTTTTATAAACAATGCGACTTTTAAGCTTGAAACTCAACTCTTTTATAGAAAATTCGGTTTTGTGGATCGAAATTTCAACAATTTGATAGAAAATTTAAGCAAGTGGCTGAAAATTTAAATATCGGGTCAAAAATCCGTCTCTTTTGCTGGAGTATTCAACTTTCTTGCTCAAAAATTAATCTTTGTTATTATTTGGTTAAAAGTGCATTTAAAAACCCAACAATTTGATTAAAATTTCATCATTTTTTGTTGAAAACTCAACTGTGTTGCTGTAAATTGGTCATTTTCGGTTAAAATTTCGACTATTTTGGTGAAAATTCAAATATTTTTGGTTAAAATTAAATTTAATATATTAATTAACATATTTGTTAGAAAGGCATCCTTTTGGTTGAAAAATCAACTATTTTGTTAACAATTCGTACTTTTGTTATAAACTCTTCTCTTTTTTTGGAAATTTCAAATTTTTGGTTGTAAATACAACTGTTTGGTTGAAAAAAATATATATATATTTTTTTAATTTAACTATGTATTTAACTATGTATATGTAATTCATATTTTTAAAATTCAACATCAACTTTTACATTTTTATTTGAAATTTCAACAATTGGGTAGAAAATTCTCCTTTTTCTAAAAAATTTGTCTGTTTTGGTTGAAAATTTAACTATTTGGTTGCAAATTAACTTTTAGCATATTTGCAACTTCTTCTTTTTGGTTTTCAAAGTCGACTGTTTTGTAAAATAAAATTGACCTTTAGACTTAAAAATGTAACTTTTTTATAAAAAATTCAATTATTTGTTGGAAAATTCCACTATTTGGTCAAAAATTAAACTTTTTTGTTAAAAATTCGTCTCTTTTGCTTGAAATTTCAACGTTTTGGTTGTAAATGCAACTGTTTGGTTGAAAATTCTACTATTTGTTTGATAATTCGTAATTTTTTTAATTTATCATCAAAATTGTCTTTTTTACTTGAAATTTCAAGAATTGGGAAGGAAAATTCAATTACTTGGTTGAAAACTCAACTTTTTGTTAAAAATTTGTCTCATTTAAGCATAAAAACTCAACTGTTTTGTGAAAAAAAATCCTCTTTTTCACTTGAAATTTTGGTAGAAGTTTTAGCTGTTCTGTCAACAATTCAACTTTTTGGTTAAAAATTAATTTTTGTTGTAAAAATTCAAACTGTTTTATTTATGAATATTTTGGTTTTTCCCCTCGAAAATTCAATTATTTGGTATCAAATTAATTTTGTTGTTGAAAATTCATCTTTTAATAATTGATTATTTAATTCGTCTTTTTGACTTAAAATTTCAATAATTAGATAGAAAATTAGACTAGTCGGTTGAAAATTCAAATTTTGTTAAAAATTTTCTTGCTTTTGCTTGAAATTTTAACTATTGTGTTATAAATCAAACTATTTCATTGATAAATATTTTGGTTTTCCCCTGTAAAAATTCAACTATTCGGTATGAAATTAATTTTGTTTTAGAAAATTTATCTTTTCGGGTTCAAAATTCAATTTTTTAAAAAAAATTTACATTTAAGCTTAAAAATTTAACTGTATTGTAAAAAATTCGCCTTTTCACTTGAAATATTGACAGTTTGGTAGAAATTTTAATTATTCCGTTGAAAATCCATATTTTCAGGTATAAAATAAATTGTTTTTTAAACAATGCGACTTTAAAGCTTAAAAAATCGATTGTAGGAAATTGGTTTTTAAAGTTGAAAATGTCAATATTATGTCAAAAATTTGTCTCTTTTGCTTGAATATTCAACTTTTTGTGTAAAAATTATCTTTTTGTTAAGTTTTGTTATTATTTTGTTACAATTTTTTTAAAAAATCCCTTTCGATTGAAAGATCAACTGTTTTGTTAATAATTCGTACTTTTGTTATAAATTCGTCTCTTTGGTCTGAAATTTCAATTTTATCGTTATAAATGTTTGGTTGAAAAATAATTTATTTTGTTATTGAAAATTCAACCATGTATTTTATTGATAATCCATCTTTTCAAAATTCTCTATCAAATTCAAGTGTTTGGTTGAAAATCAATTGTTTTTTTGGTTCAAAATTAAACTATTTGGTTGGAAATTCATTTTTTCAGAATTCATCATCAAATTTGCCTTTTTTACTTAAAATTTGAAGAATTAGATCGAAAATTCAACTTTTTGTTAAGAATTTGTATATGACACATATGTACATTGCCGTGCAAAAGTTTTAGGCCACCTCTTTTTTTATGACTGAATAAATTCTCTTAATTTTAATTATACCATAGCTAAAAAAATGTCTCTTTAAAAGGTTGATATTTTTCGAAATTCTCTCTAAAAAAAGTCCAGGGTGAAGCCAATTTGTCTAGTTTTTAAGTAGATATTGCAAAAATAGTGTAAATTTCAAATAATTTCCGAAATGATAAACATATTTCAATGTTCGTAGGCTCAGTTTGAAGCTTTTTTCACCGCATCCAGCTTATGCGTATAAATCGTAAAAAATTTCGTTTTGAATAGTAAGAAATTGAAGTTATAACAAAAAATTTGGAAAATTTGGAAAACATCTTATCTGTAGGCAAATCAGAATAAAAGTTAAATAAATATATATTTTAAAGAAATTATGTAGAAACTTCATGGTTATATGTTTCATATATTTAAAAAAAATATTTTTGTTACCAGAAAATGAGCCCAAGAACATTGTAAAATGTTGACTATTTCGGAAGTTTTTGAAAATAAAAAATATTGAAACTTACACTATTTTTGCAATATTTACTGTGTGGTATAATTAAAATTAAGAGAATTTATTCAGTCTTAAAAAAGAGGCGGCCTAAAACTTTTACACGACATTGTACATTAATTTGATTAAAAATCATTTATTCCCCTCCTTTCGTAAAAATTCGCCCTATTCTCCTTTTGGGAGAATTTTGGACTGTGAAGTCTGCAGGGTATCTATGACCTTGAAAACCTGGAACTCTCCTTGAATTTTTTTCAAACCTTGAATTTTAATCATTCTTTTTTTTCTTTTCTTTTAAAACAGTAATTTTACTTAAATGTGAAAAGTAATTTAAATCTTTTAGCCTATTATAGAAGAAACATATCGTTTAGAAAAAATCTTTCTGTTGAAAATTTTTTTATTCGTCAAGATATACTTGATCTTTTGTTTATTACAGTATAAATAAATATATTACAAAGCACTTTTTGTTGAGCTGTTCAACTTAGAAATTATAAAAGTAATTAGTTTAAAATGTCGATGTTAATTCAGTTTTAGAATTAGAAGAATCCATGGCCATACAACGGATTTTTCGAGTGGTTGTCCACTCGGTTTTTGAGTGTACAACAGATTTAAAAAGGTTACAAAATATTTTTAAAGATTTTAAAATATTTTATATATCTTTAACGCCAGATTTCAATATAGGTTTCACAGAAAGTTCACAAACATTTTAAAACTTTAAAGATTTAAAGGATTTCAATTATTTGAAAAAGGGTACAGAACACCAGATTTCAAAGATTTCAAAAATTTGAAACTATTTCAAGAGGTTTTAAAACATCTTATAAGATTTAAAAATATTCCAAATGATTCAATGACTTCAACGATCACAACAGATTTTCCAAATGAACATTCAAGAAAGATTTTATAAACATTTTAAAGTATTTCACAAAGATTTCAAGGATTTCAAACATTTACAAAAGGCGTGTGCACTAGATTAAAAAGTTTTCACAAAAAATCCCCAAAGATTTCGAACATTTAACAAAGATTTTAAAACTCACAAAAGAGTTCGAAGATTTTAAAAAGGGTATATTAAATCACATTTCTAAGATTTCAAAACATTTCAAAGTTTTTGAACAATTTCAACATTTTTTAGGAGATATCACAAGATTTCACTAAGATTTGTAATAATTTAAATAACTCCAACGAATTCACAACGATTTCGAACATTGCACCAAGATTTTAAAACTTTCAAAAGCTTATAAATATTTCAAAACATTTAAAAGATTTTAAATAACTTTAAAATTGTTTAGGAGATGCAAAAAGAGTTCACAAAAATTTCAAGGATTTCATCAAACAATAATAAAGATTTCAAAATAATACGAGAATTTCAAAGATTTCAACAAGGGTGCAGTACACCATATTTGAAGGATTTCAAACCATTTGAAATATTTTAAACGATTTAAAAATGTTTAACAAGATTTCAAACGATTACAAAAGATTAACGAAAGATTTCTCAAATATTTTATAGAATTCTGAAGGATTTCAAAACATTTCAAGAATTTCAAAGATTTGATAAAGATTTTTAAAAAATTCACAAAGTTTTCGTAGATTTCAAAGCTTTCAAGAACTTAAAAGGTTTCAACAAGAGTACAGTACAACAGATTTCAAATATTTAAAAACATTAACAATATTTTAAACGGTATCAAAATTTTTTATAAGATTTCAAAAGATTTAACAAATATTCCAGTGATTTTAAACGATTACAACAAATTTCATAAAAACTTCACAAATATTTAAAATATTCCAGTGATTTCAAATGAATACAAAAGACTTAGAAAAGATTTCACAATTTCTTTAAAGAATTCATAAGGACTTCAAAACATTTTAAACATTTTAGGTGATTTCAAAAGGTTTCAACACATTTTAGAAGATTCTAAAAGACTTCAATGATTTTAAACAAACACAAAAGATTTCGCAAACAAATATTAAAGAAAGAGTTCATAAAGATTTCAAGAATTTTAAAGATTTTACAAAAGCGTTGAAAAATAACAAAAGATATCTAAAAGATTTCACCGAAATTTCAAGCTTTCACTGAGGTTTAAAATTTCTACAAAGATTTCAATGATTTCAAAGACATTGCAAAGATTTAAAAATATTCCTAAAGATTTCAGAAAGACTCATGTTTGCAAAAAATTAAGAATTTGTTTATCTACGATTCGGCATTCTTTAGAAATTGTAGGCCAATAAAAATGAAATGGCTCATTTTTTACTTGTATGACAAACATTTATTTCATTATTTGATGTTGAAAAAGGAGACCTGGAAAACTTTGATTTCTTGACCTGGAAAACCTGGAAAAGACCTTGAATTTTGTTCCTAAGAATCGCTGGACACCCTGGTCTGATCTATGTATTCAGTTGTAAAATTGCAGTTTCTTTTATTTCAGATTTCATAAACTACAATCATGTTTGGCCAGACAGGATTCGGTGCAAGTGCCACACCCGTATTCGGCGGCAATACCTCTCTTTTCAACACAAAACCAGCAGGCACAACGCCCGGAGGTTTATTCGGGAATACTGGAACGGGCTCAGCATTCGGCCAGCCTGCGACAACACAGTCCTCCTTCGGAGCCTTCGGCAATACTAATACAAATGCGAATCTCTTTGGAGCGCAGCCAACAGCAAGTACAAATCTTTTTGGAACAACAACCGTCACACCAGCTTTCGGCCAAGCTAATAAACCAGCCGGTTTTGGTTTTGGTGCACCCGCCAATACCGGCCTTTTCGGCCAAACTCAACAGACGCCCCAGCAAACGACGCCCTTCGGCCAAGCCAATAAACCGGCAGGATTTGGCTTTGGCGGATCCACCAACACAAGTCTCTTCGGCCAGCCGCAACAAGCTACTCAGCAAACGACGCCCTTCGGCCAAACCAATACTTCAGCGAATACAAGCCTGTTTGGATCAACGCCCGGGTTCGGAGCTACGAACAATGCAGCTGGTATGACTGGAACTTATGTCAAGTTTGCTCCAGTCACTGGCACCGATTCGATGATGAAGAATGGCGTCACCCAGAGCATTTCCACGAGGCATCATTGCATAACTTGTATGAAGGAGTACGAGGGGAAATCACTGGAGGAGCTACGTCTCGAAGATTATAATGCGGGTCGCAAAGGAGGAGCACAGGGTATTATTTTCTTCACAGTTTTTGTTTTTTTTTTCAGGATGGTTGCCGGTCCGGAAAGGGTTAGAACGTTTTTTTTTTTTTTTGTCAGAGAACGTCAGAGTTTCTGAACATCTATACTTATTTCAGAATTTTGTTGCATTTTAAAAAATATTTCAGGTTATTTTAAAAGATTTCAAGGGATTTTTAAAATTTTGTCCCTATGATATCCTATTTCAGAGTGATCGCTGGACCGGGAATTTTATGAAACCGATAAATGGCCGTGAATTTATCAGGGTGGCCGCTGGACCGGGAAATGACGGAGAATTTATTTTTTAACCGGGAATTTTATAAAATTTTTAGAATAAAAATTGCGTTCAACTTTGATTTCAACCGTTTTTAAATAATTTCCTAAATTGTGATTTTTATCAATTATTATATCATTTAGTTTAGAATGCTTGATTTGAAAATCTTTCACTTTAAACATTTTTAATTTTTAAGCATATATTTTAATTTAAAGAATTTTAAAATGCAGTTTTAAAGGTTACAAAAATTAAAAATTAGAAGTTTTTAAAATCGAAGATTTTTTTTAGAAAAAACAAGGTGGCCGCCGGGTCGGGAAATGACGGGGAATTTTATGGGACCGGGGAAAACCGGGAAATGGCAGTGAATTTACTTTTTTTCCCGAAATTTTACCAAATTTTCAGAATAAAACTTTGGTTAAACTTTGATTTCAACCGTTTTTAAATAATTTCCTAAATTGGGATTTTTATCAATTATTATATCATTTAGTTTAGAATGCTTAAATCGAAAATATTTCACTTTCAAAATTTTCCATTTTAATTTTTAAGCATATATTTTTATTTAAAGAATTTTAAAATGCAGTTTCAAAGGTTAAAAAAAATTAACAGCTTTTAAAATCAAAGATTTTTTAATAAAAAACAGGTGGTCGCCGGACCGGGAAACGAGGAATTTTACGAATTTTCATAAGAAAAATCTGCCCGAGTTCGATTTTAACTGTTTTTAAAATAATCAAAGTGCAGTTTTGAGGATTTAAACAATTAAAAATTAAAAGCATTTTCTTATATTAAATTGAATAAATAAATTTATTAATATATTATTTCTATTAATTTTTTCAGCCATTAAAAAATGTAAACGTGCGTTTTACTATTTTCAACTTAAAAATAAATCCATAAGAATATAGTCATAATTAAAGATTTTTATTAAATTAAAAATATTGTGAGTCTAAATTATTTAATTTTTATCACATTTAATTTGAAATTTCTTAATGTAGAAAAAGAATAAGTATTTAATATTTAGCAATATTTTACTGTTCATTTAAGACGAGTAAATTGAAACCAAATATTTAAAAGAAAACAATTTGAATCTGAATTGTTTTACATAGAAAGCTTTGAATCGGGATTGGAAAATGGTGGAGAGTGTAGTGAACGTGTGCAAAGTGTTCTGTGAAGTTTGATAATAAAGTAGTGATAAAATTGCGGTGCAAGAGCAAAGTTCGGTGCAAAGTGATAGAGGGAATTCCGGTGAATCACAGTGATATATAATCAGAAGTGCAGGTTTTGAGAATAAAGTGTGAAGGACATGATAAAATCAAGCATTGAGTTATTGGAGGTTAGGTTCAGTTGGAAATGAAGTAAGCAGGATATGCCGAAGAGTAGTAGCGACGCCACGCGTGAAGAAGAGAAAGTAACGGACGAAAGGAAACCTAACTTAACGACAGAAAATTCGAAAACAAGCGGTAATACACAAAACGTGAAAACAGCTCCCGAGAGACGTGGAAGAGGGAGACCAAAAAAATTGACGGAACCTGAAAGGAGTAACAGATCACAGAGTTTAGATACATACGTGAAGAGAGCGATAAGGGGAAGTCAAACAGAGGAGTCTGCAGAAAAGAAGGACAAAAATCAGCAACCGGAACCAGAAGAGAAATAGTTAAGCACACTCCAGAAAAATACCTTTTTAAAACAACGTGACAATCAAGAGCAGCGAGAGATGGAAGAGACAGAAGAGACCAGAAAAAAGACTGATCGAGAGCTCTTACTGCTAATAATGTCAGACTTGAAGGAAATAAGAGCAGAAAAGGAAAGATCGAGGGAGGAGAACCAAAAAGAATTACAAAAAGTGAAGAATGAGTTGCAGCGCAAATATAAAGAATGGGAGAGGGAAAAAATAAACATCTATAATAAAATTCAAGTTTTGGAGTTGAAAATAGAAAACGAGGAGTGGGTCTCGAAGAAAGAAGATATAGATAAGAAAATGAAGCAAATTCAAACAGATCTAGAGAAGAAAGCAGAGTCAGTACAGAAAAGAGTTCAAAATGAAAACTTGGAGGCACAAAAAATGAGTGAACTGGAGAAAAAACTGGAGAAGTGGGAAAAGAGAGAAAGAAAGAATAATATTGTTGTAAGAGGACTACAGAGAGAAAACAGCGATAGAAAGAGCATGACTTTTTCTAGAGGAAAACGTCAAAGTAGACGGACGAATCAAAGAGGCGTACGAGATTGGAAGGGAAAAAATAACAAGGTCTTAGTGATAAAGTTGGAAACATGGGAAATGAAAAGGAAGATCTTAGAAAGAAAATCTGATCTTAAAGGAACGAGCATCTTCGTAGACGACGATCTGACGAAATCTGAAACAGAGGTCTAAAGGAAAATAAGAGAAGTGGCTAGGAGGGAGAGAGAAAACGGAAAAGAAGTGAAGGTGGGATACAGAAAAATCAAAATCAATGAAAAATGGATTCACTGGAACGAAGAAGAAGGTAAATTGACAGAAAAATATTTTTTATGAAACAGATAAAATTTCGAATATTATTGTGGAATATTGCTGGACTAAAAAAAAGTAGAGACACTTGGAAATACATTGAACAGTTTGATATAATAATATTGTTGGAGACCTGGACAGAGAAGGAACAAGAAGAGAGAATCAGAAAGAGATTGAATAATGATTTTGAATGGTTCGTGAAACCAGCTCTTAGGAAGGAAAAAAAGGAAGGGCAATAGGAGGACAGCTCATAGGTTGCAGGAAATTAAAGAACGCGAAATACAAGTTTTCAGAATGGAAATACGGAGTGAAAATTAATTACGAGATAGGTGGAGAATTAGGAGAAATTGTATTCGTTTATAACAATGTCGGGATGAAGGAAATCAGCGAAGAAATACGGGAACTTCTGGAACAATCTACGTACCAAGGACACCCTCTTACAATTTTAGGAGATTTTAATGCAAGACTAAGTGAAGACTTAAGTGAAGACTATGGTTTGACGGTCATGAATGGAAGACTGAAGGGAGATGAAAAAGGAAAATTAACACGCATTGGAACAAACAGTGCGTCGGTTCTGGATTACCTTATCGTAAAGGATGAAGAAAATCCGATTGATGACATGCAGGTAGATGAAAGAGAAGAATCGGATCATATGCCTCTAATTGCAACGACAAAATGGAATTTACAAGGGCAGCAGGAGGATAGTATTCTGGATAAACGCTGGAAATGGAGAGAAGATAAAAAGGAAGAGTTCAGAGAAGCAATACTAAAAAACTGGGATGAATCGGAAGGTAAACCAAAGACAACACAGGAAAGATTCGAAAATCTTAAGAGAATAATCACAGAAGCAACAGAAAAATCTGGGATGAAGAAACAAGGAATGAAGAAGGATGAAGATTGGTTTGATAAAGAATGTAAAGAAAAAAGGAAGGAAATCAGAAGAAATCTAGTCAAGTTCAGAAGATCAAAAAAGAAAGGTGATAGGGTGAAATACAATAAATCCAAGAAAGAACTGAAAAAACTTTACAAGGACAAAAAACAAGGAGAAGAAGAAAAGAAGTGGGGAAAAGTGGAGAAGAGCAAGAACTTAGGGGAATTCTGGACAGCAGTGAGACCCTACAGAGCAAGGAAAGGGGGAGTTTTGAATGCCAGCATAAATGAAGGACAATGGATTAAACATTTCAAAGAATTATTAGAAGGGACAGAAGAAGGACCGAAATTGGATGAAACGAAGAAGAGGCCGGAAGAGATAGAAGAAGAGGCAGAGGTAGATAGAACGAAAAAGAAGAATAGTAGTGGAGAAGAAGATAAATTAGGAGAATTGAATGAAGATATTTCGAAAGAGGAGGTAGAAGAACAGATCCGGAAAATGAAGAAGGGAAAAGCACCAGGAGAAGATGGGATAATAAATGAATTCCTTATAGGAAAGACAAAAATATACTGTTTAAAATATGCAGACGACGTGGTAATAATAGCAGAGGACAGAGGTGAGCTTAAAGAAATGATGAAAAGCTTGGAAAAATACACAACAAGAAATAAATTAGAACTTAATACATCTAAGTCAAAGATCGTGATCTTTAGAAAGGCAGGGAAAATATCAAAAGAAGATCAATTTTACTTTGGAGGAGAACAAATTGAAATAGTGAAGGAATTCAAATATTTAGGCTATTGGTTCACCACAGGTAATACGTCAATGAAACACCTAAGAAAACAAGCAGGAAAAGTTCAAAAAGTTATAAACCAAGCCTGGGGTTTAATGAAAAGAGCGAAAGTAGGAAATCTGAAACGGAAGATATACTTATTTGATTCAATTATAAGCTCAGTAATAATGTGTGGTGCAGAAGTGTGGGGGTGGTCTGAGAAAAAGGGCATAGAAAAGGTGCAAGGTCGTTTCATAAAAATGGCTTTAGAATTGAGCAAAAATACGCCAGACTACATCTGGAGGATGGAAACAGGCAGGACGAAAATGTGCTCATTATCTCTGAAAAGAGTAGCAAGCTTCACTTTACAAGTATATCAAATGGAAGATACAAGGTGGCCGAAACAGTGTCTAAAAGAAATATTTAAAAAAACAACAACGCCAAACAATGGGGAAAAGAACTGAAAAAAGCGTGCGAAGAGTTAGGGAGTCTGGATATTTTAAACCTGCTCAGTATGGAAGAAAAGGAACATGATCTAGGAACCAGATTTCAAGAGATGGTAAAAATCAGAGCAGAGCAAGAAGTACAGAAAAGTTGGAGCAAGATCGATAAATCTACACACTGTGAATACTATAAAGATATCAAGGAAACAGTGAACGAAGAAAAATACTTGTCTGACAAAATAGTACAAGAGTGGGAGAAAATAGAGTGGGCGAGAATGAGATGCGGGAAAAAAAGGATGGAGGGAGATATATCAATGTAGGATCTGCAGAAAGAAAGAGGAAAGTTTCAAACATATATGGAACTGTAAAGAATTGAGAGGAAAACTGAAACAGCAAGGAAGAAACTGGTTGGAAGCAACTGAGAAAAGGTACAAGAGAGACGATTGGATGATTGAAATGCTCAAAGGGAAAGTATCGAAGGGCGCTTGCCAGATCAGCAGAGAACTCTACAAATTGTACCAGGAATTTCAAGAAAGTGAGCAATAAAGGATCAGTAAGACAATTATGGAGAGACTTAAGGGACAATGTATACTGAATGGAGCTAACGAAAGTCAAACAAAATCATAGAGAACTAGTGACTAGTGTTCGTATAACCCGAAGAAAAAAAAAAAATATATATATATATATATTTGTCGTTGTTGAATACATATATAAATATGAGTATAGAAATTAATTATAACAGAGTTTAAAATGAGGAACAATAATTATAATATGAAAAAGATTGCGTATGTAATGG
>NC_046665.1:85016702-85054527 GCF_010883055.1 Belonocnema kinseyi | reverse complement strand
GAACAATAATTATAATATGAAAAAGATTGCGTATGTAATGGAATGTAATTCTGAGACCTCAATGGAGGTGAGAAAAGGAATAATAAAACTATTTGATTGATTGATAGAAAGCTTTGAATCTTTAGATTAGTAGAAGGAAAAAAATACTTAATGATACTAAACAAGACACTTATATCCATTTCAAGCTACCAGGTATTTCAAGAGATATGTAGAAGTTTTGAAAAGATTCAAAATTAATTAAAAACTTAAAAATATTTCAAGTAATTTAAGCGAAGTGTGTTAAAATTTTTTCAGAACTTCAAAATATATTTTAAAATTAATAAAAATTTTTCTACAATTTTTGAAAATCCAGCAAATTAAATAAAATCCTTAAAATCTTCCATTTTCTTCTTTGATCATTTTTTAAATCTCTTAAAATCTTACTAAACTTTCTGTTACAATAATTTTTCATATTGAGAAATCATTTTCAATTTTCCTAAGAATCTTAAGAAAAATTTTATTCTTTTGTAGTCTTTCACAATTCTTAAAAAAATTATAAATTTTTTGTTTGAAATCTGCAAAAATCAAAATTTTATTTTAAATTCGTCTGTAAGTACTTCAAATTATTTCAAGTTCTAAATTTAATTTAAATCTTTTTAAAACTTCTAAATATCGCTTAATATGACTCTAATATTTTTAAAAATAATAAGTGTTCTATTGTTATTTATAAATTCAAATTTATTTTTTTTAATTTGCAGGATTTTCTAAAATTTCTAGAAAAAATTCAAATAATTTTGAATCATATTTAAAAGTTCTGACAAAAATTTCAAAAATGATTTTGAATTTGGAAAAATTTTAAAGCTTTTGAAGGATGCCTAGAGTATTTAAAATAATATAATTTTGAAGGTTGTTAAAGTTTATTGCTTGATTCTTTAATTTAGACTATTGAAAATGTTAACGTGGATTTATATTTTTGAAACTTAATCTGAATCTTTCAACTCTATAATTTATAAAAGTTCTCAATTTTGCAGTTTATTTGCATTTCACTTAAAACTGTTCAATTGAAAAGTGTTAGTACCCTCCAGTTTATACTTGTAATTCATTGAGCATTTGAATACACAATTTTTGAATTGAAAACGTTTAAACTTCAATTTTTAAAGTTTGTAATTCAAGGATTCCACTTTGAATGCTTTAATTTGTTGTTTATTATTTATTACATTATATGGAAAAATGCTTAGAATATAGTTTGATTTTTCAAATTTCATTGCCCGTGAAAAATTTTTGCGAACCGGGAAACGACCAGGAATTTTTTTCTTCGATTAAAACGGCCACCCTGATTTGTTTTTTGACCGGGAATTTTATAAATTGTAAGAGAAAAAAATCCTTCCAACTTTGATTAAACCCGTTTTTTAAATAATTAGTTTATTTTTGATCTTTTTTACTTATGATATCATTCAGTTTAGAATACATAATTCTCAAATCTTTCGCTTTAAACATTTTTCATTTAAGGTTTTTATTTCTTAAGCATACATTTCAATTTGCAGAATTTTAAAATGCAGTTTCAAAGACTTAAACAATTAAAATTTAGAAGCGTTTAAAATCGAAAAATTTTGAAAACAAAACAAACATTTTTAGTTGATCAACTATGAATATAAATTAATTAATGATTTCTTTAATTAAATTGTACTTTAGGATTTAAAAAGTAAATAATAATTGATTGTACAAGACGATTCGGAATCAGTTTACAATTTCAGAATGTCCAGATTTTAAGGTTAAAAATTAAACTGTTTCAATTGGAAAGTCTTATTAGTTAAACAAATTTAAACTCCCTATTGTAACTGTATAAACTATTTTTAATTTTTAAATAACTTTAAAATAATATAGTTATAATTAAAGGCTTTTATTCAATTTCAAATATAATTTTATTCCAAAAAATTCCATTTTTAAACCATGCAATTGGAAATTTTGTAAGTAAGAAAAAGAACAGTTAGTATTTCATATTTAGAATTACCTGACTATTATTTTAAAATGAATAACTATAAATTAAATATTCGAAACTAAACTTTAAAATTAATAATTTTAATTATTCTATTTAACCAAATTTAATTTGTAAGACAAATTGTTAAATTTTGATGTATAAATAACAATTGAAGATCTATTATTCTTTAAAAAAATTTGAGTAAGTTGAAGAGATATTTAGAAGATTTGAAAAAATTCAAAATTACTTAAAAATTTTAAATAATTTCAAATAATTTAAACAAATTGTCTATGTGTACCGAAAAAATTCGACGTGCAAATAGCCCAAGGCCTAATTAAAAAAAATATATAGATTTTAGCAGATTTAGAACAAAAGAATTTAGAAGCTTTTTAAGAAGTTTGACAGGATTCAGAAGAAGAAATACCATTTCCTAGGAAAATTGAAATAATTTTTTATTTGAATAAACTAATTTTTAAGAGAATGTTTAAAAAGATTTACAAAATTGTTAAAAATGAATGTGGAAGACTTTAAAACAAAATTTTAATTATTGTTGAAGCTGGAATTTAACCAGAATAATAATTCTAACTAACGATCGGGAATTTAAAAATTCTAACTAATTCCGAGCTGGTATTGGAAATTTTCGAAAACGAAAAAAAATTCTGAATTGGAACAGGAATTTTCTTCAAAGGAATTTTACAGAAAAATTCGAATTCTTACAATTAGTTGAAATGGAGAATTTTCTAAAAGAATACAAATTCTGGATTTGAACAAGGAATTTTTCTAAAAGAATGAAAATTTTCTATTTAAACAGGGAATTTTTAATCAATTCCGAGCTTTTAATTTGAAATATTTTAGGGAATTTTAAAAGATTCCTAGGAACTTTTTATTAATTTTATTAATTTGAAGTGATTTTAAAGCCTTTGCAATATTTTAGGATAAAGAATTTTCTAGAATTTCAAAAAATATATAACTATTATACCGGACCTAGGTTTTAAAATATTGCACGGTATTTCATGGGATTTCACAATATTCGGATAGATTTTAAAGGTTTTATTCAAGAGAAGTGAGGTATATTGTAGGGTTTTAAAGATTTGAAGAGATTTGTAATTCACTCTGAATTCTTATTAATTTATCCGAAATTTTTTGGAATTCTTTTGAATTTTTTTAATTTACTTCATTTTTTTTAATTTACTCATTTCTATTTAATTCAATGTTTGTTTAAATGTCAACCAGTTTTTAATTAATTGATCCTGAGGATCAAGAGTCTAAAAAGATTTTAAATTGTTTCGAATATTTTAAAAGACGGAAATCTTTTTGGATATTCTAAAGATTTCAAGACATTTTTAAAAGACACAAACAATTTAAAGCGATTTCCAAGGATTTTAATCATTTAAAGGAATTTGAACAAATTTTCATGCGTTTCTGAAGAATTTCAAGAAATTGTAAAACGGCAATATAAAAAAAATTATTTCTTCATCACTATCGTTAAAAGTGTTTGATTATCCGGGACTAATACAAAACAACAAATTAACAATCGCTAAATTCCCATAAATATTTCTATCCCTGAAATTTAAATTTGCCGAAAATAATAAATAAATTATTAATTAATGATTAATTAAATTGATTGTCTTATTTCTAATTTCATAAATAGCTCGTAAATTAATAATCAATTAACTATGTTCAGCAGTTGTAAATTTGGAGAATTGAAATATTTGAGGGAATTTAATAATTCGTTTATTTAATAAGTCGGTCTTGAAGTCGGTGAATTTTAGTTTCGGATTTTTTTTAATGCGGCATTTTATTTTTTGTGTTAATTAAAAATCTTGTCGGTTATTTGAAATTTAGGAAATTTTATAATTCGATTAATTCGGTAATTCGGTTAACAATCGCATGGGGAAAATGCCAAATTTAATCTATTTTAAATAGATTAATTAATTAATAGCTTAATTGAACTAAACTATAAAAATTTATATTTCTTTTTAAAAGTAGAAAATAATTTACTTTCTTTCATTATAAGACATTAAAAAAATGAATTATGCTATAAAACTATCTATTGTTACAAATATGTCGAATATTTCTTAACCTTTATAATATAAAGAACAGGATTTATGGAATAAATAAATATTGATAAATTTGTAGAATAAAACACTGT
Organism: Belonocnema kinseyi; assembly: GCF_010883055.1. Lineage (NCBI taxonomy): Eukaryota > Metazoa > Arthropoda > Insecta > Hymenoptera > Cynipidae > Belonocnema > Belonocnema kinseyi. Next base: position 85,050,418 of record NC_046665.1, on the reverse strand, counting down.
ATTTATAAACCATACCTTTAAAAACAATTCTGGGTTTTAATTGTTTTATAGTGCAACACTTATTTAGTAGTTATTTTCAAAGGGAACGAAAAGGATCGCGATCTTTAAAAACAATTGTAACTTATTAACACTTTCTTATAATCTCTTGATAACAACTTCAATTAATTATTTTATTAATATCAATTGAAAATTCATGTTACCAATCCTTTGCATTTAAACATGTTTAATTGCATATTTTCGATAACATTTTTACTATATATATTTCGCTGAAATTCCAAATTTTTCTTATAGTGCAATACTTTTTTGTCAATTATTTTGAAAGCGAATAAAAAATATTGTGATCTTTAAAAACAATTGTACTGAATTTAAACTATTTTCAAATTTTTTAATAACATTTTTAATACATTGTTTCATTAATATTATTGGAAATTCATGTTACCAATAATTTGCGTTAAAAAAGAACAGTTTAATAGTATCTGCAATTAATTGTTTTATAAATATTCATTGAAAAAGTTGGAAAGCCATTCAGTATGAACTTACTTTTTCTCAAAGAAATTCGTGTAATCATCATAAAACAAATCTTGATAAATTTTTAGTCTAAAAGCCTCAAAACTTAATCATAAAGCAAAACAATTCGAAAAATTCCGTTTTTATAATTAAAAAAGCATAACATTTCAGATTTGTGACACTTTCCTCATACATTTGAATAATTTTCGGCCTAAAAGTACAGACAGCACCACCCTCGATCACCGTCAACATTTCCGTCACTCTCATTTCAGAGTGCCACGGGACTGGTTTTGTAGAACAAAGTTACTACTAGCGCCGCCGCACGGCCGTTTTCATCTATCATGACACATTTTTTAGATTGGATAGTACAGTGGAAGCACCCCCCTGGTTTAAATAGATGGCTTTTTCACTTTCTTAAAGTAATTCAGGCTACGTCAGCCCTGAGAATTAGGATAAAATCAGGGAATGTTAAAAATTAAGTTTTTCGGCCGCACTCTTTTCAATTATACTTTCCTAAATACAAACGAAAAAAAATGTTTTAATTCAGGTCAAACAACAACCGGACTGTTTGGTGCAGCACCGCAGGCCTCACCTTTTGGAAGCGCAGCCCCAGGCGCAAATCCCGCAACTTCCACTTTCGGTTCCATAGGTGGGGGATTCGGAGTCACGAGCCAACCAGGAGGTACCGGACTATTTAACAAGCCAATAACCGGCTTTGGCGCACCAGCGACCACGACCAGCTCCTTCGCTTTCAATTCTACTCCCTCGACCAATCTGTTTGGCGCGAGTACACAAGCAAAACCCTTTGGAGCAGCTGCCCCGGCTCCTCTTTTCTCCACGACGAGCACCGCACCAACCGCGACAGGATTTGGAACGAATCAAACCGCCGGCTTCGGGGCATTCGGCGCCGCCCAACCAAATCAGAGCATCGGCCTCTTCAATCAGAACAAGTCAGCCTTCACACTTCCGGCTTCGTCGGCAAGCACCGGATTCGGAGGATTTGGCCAAACCACGACAACGAACACTGGAACGAATTTATTTGGTGCTAAACCCGCGGGAACAACAGGATTTGGAACGACCTCCGCTTTTGGTGGAACACCGGCTCCAGCCTTTGGTACTAATATCGGTTTCGGTGCAACTCCAAACACAAATACGTCCTTGTTCAACAATTCGTTTAAACCGGCCGGACAAACGACAGGATTCAGTTTTGGAAATACGGGAGCCACGACTGCACTTGGTGCGAATCCTGGATTGAATCTGGGTGGAGGAACTTCGCTTTTTAATCAGCAAAAACCGGGTGGCTTGTTTGGATCAACAGGTGCTGCGACAGGGTTCAATAATACTGGTGCTTTTGGTGCCTCGACTGGATTCGGTACCGGTGGAAGTGCATTGTCATCATTTGGAACTAATCTGATGGGTGGAATGGGAACGAATCAAGTTCAGCCAAATGCCAATTCTGTGCCTGTACATCAGCAAATTTTGGCTCTGGTATCAGCGCCTTTCGGCGATTCGCCACTTCTCAAAAATCTTTTGCCAGCTTCCGGCAAAACTGAGGAGCTTCTGAAACCTATGAATCCGACCAACCGATCGCTAAATAGTCCTCAGTATAAAGTTACGCCGAACAATAATTCGCCGAAAATCAAAGCGAGAGTTGTCACATCTGGTCACATGTCCAAGAAATCTTTATTTGAGGGTCTTGAAGAGGAAGATCCGGCTTTATTGGAAGCCTTTCAACCACGTCCAAATGCAAAACGATTGGTTCTCCGTCCGAAGACTGTGACCAGTATTTCTCCATCGTCGCCGCGCGAGAATACAAATCTAAATACCAGCAATCTTGATAATCGAGAGTTGACGAGTCCGAAAAATGAAGAGCCTAGAACGGAATTATCTAGCCCGAGAACTGAAGTCACGAATAAAGAAAATGAAATTCAGGAAACGAATCGTCGCTTGTCGAGCGACCGAAGATCCTCGACTTCTTGGTTGAAATCGACCATTCCGAGAAAAAAGACGACGGACGAGGACTTTGATGGCCAACAATCGCCCTTTAGAGGTTCAGATGTTCCTTCGGAAGGTCTGGACAATACTGTCGTGGAATTGCGACCAAATATCGGACCCCAGAAACAGTTTCTCTCGCTCTTTGCCCAGAGTAATTCGTTCAATTCTTCGCTGAATCCGGACAAGAGTACTTCCGATTCGATTATTGAACGGGATTCTGATTCGGGACAGGATTTGGATGAAACTCCAATTTCTCCTCTTCAGTCTGCCCACGTTCCAAGATTGTCCAAAGTGAAATTGCAAAGAGTAGGTTATTACACGATACCGTCGCTGGAAAAACTCGATGACTACGTGTGCGGTGAGACTTGTGTCGTTCCGAATTTCACAGTTGGACGAAAGGGCTATGGCAATGTCTACTTTCCTGATTCCTTCGATGTTTACGGACTGAATTTGGATGAAATTGTCCACTTTCGGCACAAAGAGGTGATCATCTATCCAGATGACGAGAAGAAGCCGGCAGTTGGTCAAGGCTTGAATCGAAAAGCTCAGGTGACTCTAGACCGTGTCTGGCCTCATGATAAATCGCGACATGAGCCAATCACGGATCCACATCGTCTACAGGAAATGAATTACGAGGTGAAATTGAGACAAGTCTCTGCCAAGCATGATACACGTTTTCTCGAATACAGACCCGAAACTGGCTCCTGGGTTTTCAAAGTCGATCATTTCTCCAAGTATGGTTTGAGCGACTCAGACGACGAGGAAGAGGGCAATGAGATCGCGGCAAATGACTTGTGGAACGGCGGAAACAACGAAGAGAAACAGCGAAAAGCGCTATTATTGAAGACAAAATCGAAAAGAAAGTCGCAGTCGGAAGCGAAACCGGAGGCGAAACCTGATGCCAAACAGACACAACTCTCGGAATTGCAGAATTCTATAAACGACTCGATGAATTCGACACATTTGATGCAGTCGGAATTCCAGTTTGACAGATCCAGCGATTGTTTGTACAATTTGAAAGAAGATTCCTCGGCTTCAGCACGAGATTGCAGATTCGAGAAGCAATCAGCGCTCAGTCCGACATCCATGTACGCAAGAATTATCGGCACCGACAGTCACAAATTGCAACTGATGAAAGCCGATCTGTTCGACTCGAATGGAGCCGATGGCGGTGATGAATACATGTTTGAGGAGGTGCCGCGAAATCGTGAGAAAAGCCGTGATTTTGGAGGCGACAAACTTACCGCCGATTATCACAAGACCGTGATGGAACAAATTCCGATGCTGCGCTCCAATCTGACTCTACAGGGATCCTACATGAATGATTCCCGGCTGCAGGAAACGAAGGAAGTTAAACCGAAACAGTTGGAGCAAGTTCCGTCCGCGAAACCTGCAGTTTTGAGCAAAGTTCTTCCAGCTCCAGTCGTTCGACCCAAGACAGTCGTTCTTAAATCGCGAACTGAGCTGATTCCATTCAAGGATTCTATCATTTACAGACTACGTTCGAGATGTATAGCTGATGCCGGGATCCAGATGGGAAGGATGTTCAAGCCTAGTTGGGGTCCGGGATTGACTCTGATTTCGTTGAGTACGCAAGAACAGGCGGCGAACATTCCTCTGAGAAATAGTGTCACGCAACTTGGATCCTACATCTCTGGTCGCTTCCTGGATGACATGACCTCGACGAGCATTGTCCAAAGACTTCAGATTCTGGGTGGCAGTGGTGTGGAGCCCGATTATTTGATAAGATTCAAGGAGAGCGTGGAAGGACATCTCCGAGTGCAATTGGAGCACTGCGTTCTGGGCCAGGAAGGTGATTGTCCAGCCGTTGCGGCAGCAACTGGAGACTCGGGAATTGCGGCTCTGCATGCGCACTGCAATCTGGCGCAGGAATTCGCGAGTCAGTTGGAGTCGAGCCATTTGGGAACGGACAGCCAGTCGGTGTTTGAGAGTCATATCGAGGCTGATAAGATGGCCAAGTATTCGAGCGATGTTTGGCGACTGTGTGTGGCACTTTGGGGCAATCTTCCCGATATTGAGAAAGAGGATGACAAGGAGGATCATAAAACTGTGATGGTGAGAAAAGAGGCGCTCAGTGATTGGCTGAAGAGTGTCGTGGAAAAAATCGTTCGAGTCAATCTCTCCGAATTGACGTCCGAAGATCAGATCATGTTTGAACTTCTCACGGCCAATAAATTGGACGACGCTTGTGCTCTGGCAAGAAAAGTGGTGGGCGATCATTGTTTGGCCCTGCTCATGTCTCAACTGGGTGGGGCGACTTCGGTGAGAGAACTGATTAAACAACAATTGGCGCTCTGGCAGGACACTGATGTCGATGGAGATTTGTCGATTTATCGACTGAAATTGTTCATGATTGTGGCTGGAGAGCCGCTGATTTGCAGCAAACAAGGCACGATCAATGTCTGCGAAAGTCTGGATTGGAAGAGAGCTCTGGCTCTGCATCTCTGGTACTTGTCGCAGCCAACCGCCTCCATCACTGATGCCTTGGAGCATTATGAAGGGTCGTTTAATGCCGAGCCCAGTGATGTTTATGCAGTCGAGCCTCGGCCCGAGTACTTTCAAGAGGATTATCATGCAGAAATCAGCAATAAAAAGCCGATTTATGATCTGTGCTTTCATCTATTGAAACTTTATTGCACGGGCAATCACCCGCTCGAGGAGGTTTTGAATCCACTAACTCATACGGCTGATCCTCTGGATTATAGGCTCAGTTGGTTAACCCAGCAAATGCTGGTCGCTTTGGGTTATTCACATCTTTCGGATTATGTGGCTGCTCTCACTCATGCTAATTTTGCGGCTCAGTTGGAAACCTATGATTTGTGGCATTGGGCCATTTTTGTCGTGCTTCATCTGCAAGATTCGGGGAGAAGAAGAAGCGCTGTCTTGGATTTATTGGCGAGGCATGTGGAGTTGGATGAGAGTGAAAATTATGTCAAAAGGGAGAATTTCTTGAGGGAGGAACTTGGAATTCCGTCGATCTGGATCAATCAGGCCAAAGCTGTTAAGGCATGTGCCTATAAAAGGTAATTTTTATTTTTAAATGGAAACAAGTACGTTTGAAATGAAGTCAAGCAAAAAATACGAAGTGAATTCTTCGAATACAATAAGAAAATCCAATGATTTTTGTTTAAAAGTTTATTTCTTTTAGATGAAAAGTCTTGTATTATATTTGTTATTATATTCTTTTGTTGACAATTGAATTATTTTTCATAAAAACTCATCGTTCTTAGTCGAAAATTCAATTGTTTAATTGAATTCGTCTTTCTGGATTGGAACTTTAAATATTTTGGTAGAATTTTAAACTTTTTAATTTCAACATGCAACTGTTTGGTTGAAAATTCATTTGTTTTGATTCAGCAGTCAACACTTTTGTTGACAAGTCTTATTTTTTTGGGTTAATTTAATTGTTATTTTATTTTAATCGAAATATATCTTGGTTAAAATATTTATGAATTTTTAAATATTTAAAGATATTTTAAAACATTCTAAGGAATTTTCAATTGATGTCAGTCATTTGAAGGGAGTTTTGGAAATTCATAATTTTAGTTGAAAATTCATCACTTTGGTTGATAATTTATCGTTTTTTTTTAAGTAATTGTTTAATTATTAAAATTTTTGTTGCAAATTCACATTTTTTGTCTGAAACAAATTTTAACTACTTGTTTTATAAACTAATTTGTTTAATTTTTTGTTGTATTGAGAATTAATCTTTCTAATTGAAAATGTAAATTCAACTGTTTTGTTGAAAATTCAGCTCTTTTTTAAATTAGACTGTTGTTTTATTTCAAATTAAAAGTTTTTTTTTTGCTGGAAAAATCTACTAATTGGTTGAAACTATATCTAAAAAAATTCGCATTTTTGGTTTAAAATTAAAATATTTGGTTAAAAATTCCTTTATTTTATTGAATTTTCGTCATTTTTTGAGAAAGTTGATCTTCTTGGTTAGACATCCATTATTTTGTTGTTGAAAATTAATCACGTTTGGTTAACATCTCGTTTTTTGTAAAAAATAAGTCTTGCTGGTTAAAAATTGATTATTTTGGTTGAAAATTGAAATATTTTGTTTGAAAATTAAATTTTTTCGATTGAAAATTAATATTTTTTTATCTGAAAATTTAAATACTTCATTTTTTTCTTTAAAATTAATGTTTTTTAGTTGAAAATTGAACTGTTTGGTTAAAAATGCATGTACATATTTTGTTGAAAATTAGTATTTTATGGTAAAGAAAATCTAAGTTGAAAATTCATCAGCTATTTGTTTCCCATTTTTTCTTTCTTGAGGAAACACCTTTCTTTGTTTAACATTTATCTATTTTCTAGGAAATTCGTCTTTTTCATTTAAAAATTGATTTTGTTTTCGCAATTAAAATATAATTGTTTTTAACTGTAAATTTAACTGCTTTATTTTTGATTGAAAATGATATTTTTTAGTGAAAAATTCATCATATTGATTAAAATTTTTTTTTTTTTTTTTGGTCAAATTAATTTTTTAACTATTACATTTTTAGATTGCAAGTTCATTATTTTTCATTATTTTGAAAATTCAACTATTTTGTTGAAAATTCGCTTTTTTTGTTGAATTCAACTGTTTTTTATTTAAAATCAAAAGCTTTTTTGCTTGAAATATCAACTATTTGTTTAAAAATTAATGTATTTTATTTTAATTTCGTTGTTTTTTCCGAGAAATTAATCTTCTTGGTTGAAGCGACATTCTTTTTGGTTAAAAATACAACTATTTGGTTGAAAATTAATCACGTTTAGTAGAGATCTTGTCTTTCTTGGTAAGCAAATAATTCTTGTTGTTTAAAGATTCACAATTTTGGTTACAAATTTAATTATTTTCTTTGAAAATCCATTTTTTTCTATGAAAAATACTTTTTTTTAACTGAAAATGTAACTACTTAATTTTATATTGAAAATTGATCTTTTTTAGATGAAAATTCGTATTTTCTCAGTTAAGAATTTATTAACAATTTGTTTGAAATTTTTGTCTTTCTTGAATAAAATCATTTTTTTTAACATTTACCTCTTTTGTTGTAAAGTCTTGTTTTTGGTTTAAAAAATTCATCTCTTTTGTCAGAAATATAATCTTATTCAGTTAAAAATGCAAATCTTTATTTCAAAATTAATCTGTTTTGGTTGAAGATTCAACTATTTTATTTTAAATTCTCATTTTTTATTTAATTCAACTGTTGATTTTTTTCAAATTAAATTATTTTTAAGTTGACTTATTAACTATTACATTTTTTGCTGCGAATCTGTCTTTTAACATAAAATTAATCTTCATGGTTAAATATTGATCATTTTGGTTGAAAATTTAACTGTTTGACAATTTTTTTTTTTATTTCTTTTCATCTGATTTCAAATTTCAACAGTTCGGTAGAAAATTCTATTATTTTGTTATAAAATTATATTTCTTGTAGCAAAAAGAATTTTCTGAAGAAAATTCTTCTTTGGTAGAATATTAATTTCATTAGTGAAAAACTCGTATTTTTGATGGAAAATTTAACTATTGTGTTGAAAATACCTTTTTTTGTCTGAAAATTGAACTATTCCACTTTTGGTTGAAAATCTATCATTTATAAGTTTTAAAATTCAAGTATTTGGTTAAAAATTAATGTATTTTGTTAAAAATTCGTCTTTATGAGTAGAAAATTAATCTTGTGTTTTAAAAATTCATCTTATTCGTTCAGGAATTAACACTATTTTGTTAAATTCATCTTTTCCGGTAAAAAATTCAACTGATTCGTTAAACGCCCATCTTTTTGAGTAGAAAATTAATTTTTGTTGTTGAAAAATCATCTTTATTGGTAAAAATTTCATCTTTCTTAATTGAAAATGAACTTTTTTGATTGAAAATTAATATATTTTTTAAATTTATTTGCCTTCTAAAAAATTGTGTTTTTGGGTTGATAATTGAAGTATTTGGTTAAAGGTTCTTTTTTTTAAATTCGCTGTTTTTTAATTCAACTGTTTATTTGTAAATGCAACTGTTTAGTTGAAAATTAATTTTCATTTCAATTCAACTATTTGGTTAAAAATTCTTATTTTTTCATTAAAAATTAAATTTTTTTTAATTTATCTTTTCGGGTTTAAAAGTCAAATGTTTCCTTGAAAAAGTCGATTTTTTAGCTTGAAAATTCTTTAGTTAATAATTCGTCTTCTTGGGGTCAAAAATGTATCTCTTTTGGTAAAAAAATCTTTTCTGATTAAAAAATTCAACTATAATATTGAAAATGCAATATATTTCGATTTGAAATCTGAGAAATTTAATTCGATTCATATTGAATTCAAGTTGGTATTTGCATCAATTTTATTTATAATATTAAAGGTATGGAGAAGCAGCTTGGTATCTAACTAAAGCTGAACAGTGGAACAAAGCCCATGAAGTTATCATCGAGAACCTCGCCGCAGACGCCATCATTAACGGTAAATATCATTTAATTCATGATTTATTTATTGCAGATCCTTATTTTACAACACAGTGTTTAAAAAAAAATTCTAAAAGAAGCAAAAAAAAATTGGTTACTGAATTCGAAATGTTAATCCCTTTTCAGAAAACTATGACTATCTTAAATCTCTTCTATCGCCATTAATGCAAGAAGACAGCCACAACATGATCAGTGGTTGGGCACATCAAGGTCAACTTTTGTGGGATTACATAGAGGTCACTTCTGAAATAAAATCTCTACTCCAAGCTCCAGATTGCACCGGTCTCGGTTACAAACTAGAACTTCTGCAGCCCCAATTAACGTCCCTTTGTTCGAAGATAAATCTCTTTCCATGTCCTACCGCAAAACACAGGTACTTTCATTTTTATTTTATTCATTTTGAGATCAGGGTCTAAAAATGTTTCAAAACTAACGCTTTGAATTCCTAAAATTAAACTCAAAAATATTGACCGGGATGTTTACAAATTTTAAAAGGAAAATCTGTCCAATTTCGATTTTAACCATTTTGTTAAATAATTAGTTAAATTTGTATATTGTTTAATTACGAAATCATTCAGTTTATAATGCGTAGTTCGAAAATATTTTACTTTAAAAATATACCATTTTACGTTTTTATTTGTAAGCTTAGCTTTTTAATTTAAAGAATTTTAAAATACAGTTTGGGAAGACCTTAAAAATTAAGAATTAAAAGCGTTTGAAATTGAAAACTTTTGATCCAATTTTTTTGTACTTGATCAACTTTGAATCTAAACTAATTCATTATTTAAACAATTAAATCCGTTCAAAATTTAAGAATTTCCAGAATTTAGTGCTGAAAATTAGACTGGTTCAATTCAAAAGACTTAGTCGTAAAAAAATGGAAATAATTTGAAACTGGTGGATTTGAAATAGAAAGCCTTGAATTGTTGAAATTTCAAGGAGCTTTTAAACTTTGAACGTAACGATTTTAATTTTTCTATTTAAAAAATTAATAATTTGTAAGTGAAATTGTGGTTTTTTTATGTATAAATAACAATTGAACACTTATTGTTAGCAGCACAATTTGAGTAATTTTTAGCAATATTTAGAGGTTTTGAAAAGATTCAAAATTAATTTAGAACTTGAAACGTAAGTTTTCGCAGATTTTGAACAAAAAATTCATAAACTTTCAAGAATTGTAAAAGGCTTCAAAAGAATAAAAAAAATTCCTAAGATTGCTAGAGAAATTGAAAATGATTTTTTCTTTTGAAACATTATTTGAAATTCGAATCACTTTAAAAGATCTAATGTAAACATTGTTTAAAAATTGGTTAAAGTACTATAATTTAAATTTTTTAATTTATTGATTAATTTATTAATTCAGAGCATTGGCAATGATAACGTGGCTTTATATTTTTGGAATGGAATTTAATTCTGAACTCTACAATTCATCAAAGTTAAAAATTCTCAATTTTCCATTTAAATGCATTTAATTAAAAATTATTCAATAGAAAAGTGTTAGTACTTTCCATTTTTAGGTGTAAGTTATTGAGCATTTGAATACAAAAATTTTAAATTAAAAAAACCTTCAAACTGTAATTTTGCAGTTATTTTTCATTAATTCAAAGTGGCAAAATGATTAGCTTTGGAGTTCGAATTTTTAAATTTACTTGACAGTGAAAAATGTTTCCAAACCGAAGCATGATCGGGAATTTTTCTCTTTGTTTGAAACGGCCGTCCTGACGAAATTTCCAACAAAATTAACTCATTTTTAACTAACCAGTCGAATTTTCCAGCAAGAATATTTATTTTGTACTAAAAAATTTAATTTTTAACTAAGAAAATGATTTTTCAACCAAAAAATGGGATAAGTGAATTGTCAATTCAAAAAATTAATTTTTAGCTAAAAATACGTGTTTTCAATGAAAAGTATAATAGTTAATATTTTAGCCAACAAAGACTTTAATTTTCAATAAAAAACAGTTTAATGCAACCAATAGACGAGTTTTCAAGAAAATAGTTGAATCCTTATCGAAAATAAATTAATTTTTAAGCAGACAATTTCATGTTTAACCAAAAAGGATGAATTATTTTACCCAAAAAGATCAAGTTTTAAACCAAGAAGCCGAATTTTCAATAAATACAGATTTTCCGATCATGGAACAGACATAATTGCAACTAAACTGTTTAATTTTTAATCAAAAACATTGATTTTACAACCAAATTAATTAATTTTTAACCAAACAGTGGAAATTATAATGAAATTGTCAGTTAAAAAATATATATTTTTCCACCAGGAAAGCTGAATTTTTCCTGTAAAAATATAATGCAACCAAAAGATGAATTTTCTACAAAACAGTTGAATCCTTATCTGAAACTGATTAATTTTAATCTAGATAGTTTCATGTTTAACCAAACAGGATACATTTTTACCAAAAAATGTGAATTTTGGAATAAAAAAAACGAATTTCCAACCAAAAAAGATTTTTAAATCAAGGAAGTGGCAGAATTTCAACGAAACTCAAGAATTTTTAATCAAAAAGATGAATTTTTTAATCATCTTTGAGAAATCATTGAAGTCTGAAATCTTTAAAATTTATCCGAAATCTTTGCGAAATATTTCTAATACGTTATAAAAATTTGATAGTATTTTTTAAATCTTTTAAATCTATCCGAAATCTTTACGAAATATTTGAAATATTTAGAATATTTATTATATTTATTAAATTGTTGAAATCTTTGGGCAATTATTGCAGTCTTTGTGAAATATTTAAAAAAAGCATTGCAACCTTTGTAAAATATTTAAAATGTAAAAAAAATATTTCATGATATTTGTGAAATTGTTTAAATCTTTTAGAAATATTTGAAGTCTTATTCAAATTTTTCCGAAATCTTTGAGAAATCATTCATGCCATTATAAAATCGTTTAAATCTTTCTGAAATCTTCGTGAAATTTTGGCGAAATATTTGGTAATATTTGTGAAAATGAATGAAATCTTTGTGAAATCTTTCAAAAAAGCATTGAAGTCTTTGAAAAATCATTGAATTCTTTGTGATTCTTAATTATTTCCGAAATCTTTGCGACATTTTTTTAATATTTGGTCAATCATTCTAATCTTTCTGAAATCTTTCTGAAATATTTACGAAATATTTGGTTAGATTTGTAAAATTATTGAAATCTTTGTGAAACTTTGGGAAATAATTTATTTGTTCTTGAAATGTTGTATATCTATCCGAAATCATTGTGATATATTTGAAATCTTTGCGAAATATTCGAAATCTTTGGGAAATCATTGAAATCTTTGGGAAATTCACAGAAAATCATTGAAATCTTGTTGAAATATTTGTGAAATACTTAAAATCTTTGCGAAGTATTTGGAAAATCATTGAAATCTTTGTGAAATCATTCGAAATCTTTGAAATATTTTTAAAAGTATTTGTGTAATTTTTGAAATCATTTATGCCTTTGTGAAATATTTTTAATTTATCCGAAATCTTTGTGAAATCTTTTCGAATTATTTTCGATAGCATTTGTGAAATCATTGATGTCTTTGTAAAATATTTTTATTCTAAGAAAAAGCTCTGCGAAATATTTGAAACATTTGATATCTTTGGGAAATATTTCTGAAATCTGGAAATTTGTGCAAATAAATCTTTGCAATTTTGGAAATATTTTTGAATTATTTTGTAATGTTTGTGAAATTACTGACATTTTTGGGAAACGATTGATATCTTTGTAAAATCTTTTCAATTCCTCTAAAATATTCGCGAAATATATGAAATCTTTGAAAACTGTGAAAAATCACTGATAGGTTTGTAAAATCTTTCTCAAGTCTTCAGAAATCTGCGAAATATTAAAAAAAATATAACAGTCTTTTAAAAGCCTTTGTGAAGTGACTGAAATCTTTGGGAAACCATTGAAGTTTTTGTAAAGTCTTTTAAATCTATCAGAAATATTTGAAAACTTTGTGAAATCATTGAAATATTTCAGAATTCATTAAAATCTTTGTGACATCTTTTCGAAATGTTTGAAATATTTTTGAAATATTTGGTTATATTTGTGAAATTATTCAAATCTTTCATTGAAGTCTTTGTGAAATCCACAGAAAATCATTAAAAACTTCCAAATATTTTTGAAATATTTGTGAAATTCTTCAAATCTTTGTGAAATCAGTGAAATCTTTTTTCAAGATTTGTGCAATTTTTTAAATCTTTGTGAGATCCTTGGGAAATAATTTATGCCCTTGTGAAATATTTTTAATTTATCCGAAATCTTTGTGAAATATTTTCTAATATTTGTAAAAATGAATGAAATCTTTGCGACATTTTTTTAATCTTTGGGGAATCATTGTAATCTTTGTGAAATCTTTCTGAAATTTTTACGACATTTTTTAATATTTGGTAATATTTGTGGAATTATGTAAATCTCTTTGAAATAATTAATGGCTTTGTAAAATCTTTTAAATCTAGGAAAAATCGTTGCTAAATATTTGAAACATTTGATATCTTTGGGAAATATTTCTGAAATCTTTGGAAATTTTTGCAAAAAAATCTTGCAAATATTTTTAAATTATTTGGTAATGTTTGTGAAATTATTGAAGTCTTTGGGAGATAATTGATATCTTTGTAAAATCTTTTAAATCTGTCTAAAATCTTTGCGAAATATTTGAATTCTTCGTGAAATCTTTGAAAACTTTGAGAAGTCACTGAAATCTTTGAAAATCTTTCTGAAGTTTTCAGAAATCTGCGAAATATTGAAGATATAAATTTTTTTTAAATATTTGCGAAATTATTGAAATCTTTACAAAATCATTGAAGTTTTTGTAAAATCTTTTAAATCTAACTGAAATATTTGAAAACTTTGCAAAATATTTGCAATCTTTGGGAAATCATTGAAATCTTTGCAAAATATTTGGAATTGTTTGAAATATTTGTGAAATGTTTGAAACCGTTGTGATATCATTGGGAAATTATTTATGCCTTTGTGAAATTTTTCGAATTTATCGGAAATCTTTGTGAAATCTTTAGAAAATCATTGAATTCTTGTGACATTTAAATATATCCGAAATCTTTCTGAAATTTTTTTAATCTTTGGGAAATCTTTCTGAACTCTGCGAAATATATGAAATATTTTTGAAATTTTTATTAACATTTGTTAAACTTTTGAAATCTTTGTGAATTCATTAATGTCTTTGTGAAATGTTTTAAATCTAGAAAAAATCTTTGGGAAATCTTTGTTTTTGAATTATTTGGTAATGTTTGTATAATTATTGAAATCTTGAAGGAATCATGTTTTTGTCAAATCTTTTTAATCTATGCGAAATATTAAAAATGTTGAAATTTTTTTTAAAAATATTTGTGAAGTTATTGAAATCTTTGAGAAATCACTGTAATAATTGTGAAATGATTGGAATCATTGGAAATCATTAACGTCTTTGTAAAATGTTTTCAATCTATCTGAAATCTTTACGCAATATTTGAAAACTTACTGCAATCGTTGAAAATTTAAAATAATCATTGGTAATATTTTTGAAATTGTTCAAATCTTTCAATATGTTCAATCTTGAATATTATAATTCTATTCTCCTGCCGCAACCTTGAGAAAAAGGGTTCGCCTCTTCTATCCTATGAGCCTGATAAAAAGTACCCTTTGGTCCCTATAATTTATCCCATAGGGACTGTTAGGCCTGCATATTATATCTAAAAAAAATGTGGGTATAAATGAATTATTTTTCAGACTCTGTCAAGCTGAGATTGCCAAGAGAACTTTGCAATTGGCAAGAAGTCTTCTGATGTTGCAATCAAATGACAATAAAATTACCGGAAGAGTGTTAGTTCACTTGATTTCGCAGCTTCCGTTGCCAGAAGATTATGCACAGCAGGAACTTCGGCCGCTAATAAATATGTGCGCCGCTCAAGTAGTGCAGTGATCATTCTTGTATTTATATGAATCAAACTTGAAGGGGACAACTTTCTAAGGAGAAAAAGAGTTGGAGAATTGAATAACTGATAAAGGATTTGGACGAATTTCGTGATAGGACTTTTATGCTAAGAAATCGCATCTTCTAGACTATTTATCGTGAATTAATTGCAGTGGAAGGTGAATGAAAGCGAAAGACAGTCGTTTTTTGAGGGGAGTAAGTAGGTAAATCCAAGATTTGAATAATTTGTGACGCAAGCGAAAATTCGGTGAGAATGATAAGAGTGTGGTGTTGTATGGGAAATTGAGTCGAATATATGGTGTAATTTTGTTGTTGTTCCGAGATGTATTAAAACGTATCAAAGTATAGACACTTATAATTAGGATACTTGAAACTTAATTAGGGTTACATACTTTAAACCTTGAATAAGTGGTGTAATTACCAATTCTAGTTTTTTATTTTGTTAAAATGTTGATCTGTAACTAAATCACACGATAAGGAACTGTATAAAGCAATAAGGTAATCTACACTTTTGTAAAATAGCAATCTTTATTTTTAATATCGAGCAGCAGCGTGCCAACAATTTTAGAGTTGAAGTGAAGATTGTGACGTGTTTTCTACCCTTTTTTGTTTGTTTTGTTGGAATTTCATTCATGAAGCGGAGATTAATTTTTGTTAATATGCGAATACCTCATTATTACCATTTGGGATTATGTTTTAAAAGATCTACTTTTAAGTTTTTTTCTTATACGTATTGTACATCTTGGGTCTAATTGTAAGGGCTTTGTTGGAATGTAATCAATACTCGTTTTAAAAGAATTTAAACATTCGAATTTGTAACATTAGAATGAAATTTCCAATCGGTAATAAAAAAGAGAAGAACATTTATCATTTGTATCTTTTCCTGAACTATTATTGAAATCAGTGGAATTAGTTACTATTTGAATTAATTTATCATTTTGTAATATAATTTAAAGGGCTAAAAGGAATTCTTTACGAAAAAATGTAAAACGTAATTAAAGAGTGAAGAATTTTCAAGAAAATTGTTGAATCTTAAACTAAAATCTGAATAATGTTCAACTAGACATTTTTAACAAAAAAATATGAAATTTCTGCCAAGAGAGGTGAATTTTATGAAATTCGGGGAATGTAATTTCCCTAAGATTCTTGAGAAATTTAAAAAACATTTTTGAAAATATCAGATCCGTCGAAAAAGTGTCATTTTTTTATTTTACATAAGTTTACAAGATTTTAGAAAAAAAATCGAATCAGTTTATTTATAGAAATATTTTAAATTTTTAGAAATTTGAGAGAAATTTCAAAATAATTTATCAATTTTTGGATATCTTTTAAAGTTTTGAAATATTTTGCCAGGAGGCTTAAGAAAATAAATTTATTGTCTTGAAATCTGTCAAAATTCTTAAAAAGTATCTGTTTTCGAAATCTTCGAAAATCCTGCCAAATAAAAAATTGCTTTAAAATCTTCCAGATTTTCTTTTGAAATCTCTTGAAACCTTTTTAATTGTTTAAAAATCTTCTAGGTTTTTTGTTTGAAATCTTAAAAAATCTGAACTTTCTTTTAATTTTTTTGAAATTTATTAAGTTAAAAATTATTTAGTATACTTTCAAAACATCAAAATATCTCTTAAAATCATTCGAATTTTCTTTTAGATTTTGTAATCTTGCACAATTGAAAATTGTCGTTTCTAAAGGTTTTTTTTAAGCTACATAAATATAAATTATCTCAAATTGTTGAGATAATTAAAAAAATCAAGATTTAAAATTTGTCGAAAAAGAAGTAAAAAAATTGTAAAAGAAATTCGTTTATTTTACGGGATTTAAAAAAATATTAGGAAAAATTGAACTCGGTTTAAAACACATTTAAAAGTTTGGAAGAAATGTAAAAATATATTTTTTTTAAATTTCGGAATATTGTTTGTTTGAGATCTTCATAAATCGAAACTTAGTTCTACAATTTTTTTAGATCTTTGCATGTACAAAATTTGTTTGTATTTTCTTTCCCAACATTTTTAAAAATCATTTAACATAAAACATCATGAAAAATGTTTTCTGGAATCTTACGATTTTTTTTTCTTAAACTTTTCAAACTCCGTGAAAAGCTTCAAAATTTGTTTTAGAGTAAATTTTCAATTTCTAATTTTGTTGACTATTTTTTGAAAAAAAAACTTCCTACAATTTTTAAATGCGGAAAATTTTATTTTTCTTTCGGCATATATTGAAATCTTCAAAGCTTAAAATTAATCTGCCAAAATAAAATGAATTGAATTAAACAAAATGAAATGATTGATAATTCAAGTATCTTGTAGAAAATTCAAAAACCTATTTTGAAGAATTCGAAAAAAAGTTAAAAGTTTTAAAATAATTATGAACGATTTGAGGAAATTGCATTTTTTAAAAAGATTTCTGGAATTTTTTTTTACGAATTCTAAGAGAAAATTGAAAAAAGAGTACAAAACATTTTAAAATATTTACTAAAATTTTTAAAAAGCGTGTAAAAGATTGTGAAGCATAATTTTGCCATATTACATAATTTTAGAAGAAGTTTGAGTAAGTTAAGGAATATTCAGAAGTTTTTAAACGATAAAAAAATAATTAAAGTTCCTAAGAAAAATTTACATAATTTTTTATTTCGAAAAATTAATTTAAAGAGATTATTCAAAAAGATTTAAAAAGAAGAAGCTAAAAGATTTTAAAAACAATATTTTCAATTTTGCAGAATTTTTTGAAGATTGGAAGGCTGTACAAAATTAAAAAAAAAAGAATTTTCCTAATGTTCGTGTACAAATTTTTTATGTTATTTTATTTTGAAAAATGAACTTTAAGATTAAAATTTAAGATGTTAAAGCAAAATGTTTGAATTTGGTAAGTTTAGAAATAAAAAATGAAAATTTTAATGGAGTAAATTAAGAAATATTTAATAGAATTGAAGAGGTTTCAAGAGAATAAACAAATTTTTTTAATTGCTGGGAAAATTAAGAAGATTAGAAGGCAACTTTTTTACATTTTGAATGATTTTTTAAAATTTTGTGAAAAATTCACGTCAGTTAAAAATATTGTTAGGGATTTAGGACGTTTTAAATACATCAGAATTATCTAAAAAGTTGGAAAACTTTCCGAAAATTGATCAAATAATTCTTGATTTCTTCCAAAATTCTAAAAGTCATAAACATCTTTTAAAAAGACTCGAATTTTTTCTAATATTTTTTAAAATCCTGTAAGATAAAAAATAAATTGTTTAAAAACTTCTAGATTCTTTTCTGAAACATATGAAATATTCAACAATATTTTTTAAATTTTCCTGCGAATTTTATACAAATTATATTTATATAAATTTAAAAACAATTTAATATTTATTTACTTGTTCCCAACTCTCATAAGTATGAGAATATCCTTTTGAACCTAAGAAATTAATTTTTAACTAAAATGATGAATCTTCAACCAATATCATAAACTTTTAACCAAACAGTTAGTTTAATTTTCAAACCAAACGATTAATTTTCCACCAAAAAACTCATTTTCAACAAAGTACATGAAATTTCATCTAAAAAATATCAATTTTTAACCGAAATTAAAATAGTTAAAATTTTAGAAAAATAAATGTTCAACCATAAAAAAAAAGGATTTCCAACAAAATAATTCTATTTGAAATCCAAAAGATAAATTTTATACCAAAAACGATGCAGTTTCAATAAAATATAACAATTTTCAACTAAAAAATATAAATTTTCAAACCAAAACTAGAAAAGTTGAAATTGCAGTCAGAAAAGTAAATTCTAAACAACGAGAAACGAGTCTTCAGGAAAATTAATTAATTTTCAACTAAAAATATTAATTTTCAAGCAAAAATTTAATATTTGCATCTTAAGTTTTAAAAAAATTTCAACTAAAATGAAACGAATTTTCAGCCAAATAAATTAATTTTTATTCACAGTGATGAATTTTCAACCAAAAATATGAATTTTTGACCAAATAGTGGAATTTCCAACCCAAAAGATGAATTTTCTATAAAAAAAATTTAAATAAATTTTTTTTTTCAACTAAAGAAATGGGTTCTTAACAAAAAATGTAATAGTTAAATTGTCTGCATAACAGAACATTTTTTAATGTAAAAGATTTCATTTCTATCAAAAAACGTAAATTTTCCACAAAAAATGGAATAGAAGTAAATTTTCAGTAGAAATGATATATCTTCAAACTAAGCAAAATGATTTTTCAACCAAATACATTAATTTTTAACTAAAAATATAAATTTTCTGCCAAAAATAACATTCATAAATTTTCAGTTAGTAAAATAAATTTCCAATAAAAAAAGAAACAAATTTTCAACAAAGGAGTTAAATTTTCCACTACATTAATTAATTTGTAACCAAAAAGATGAAGTTTCAACTAATGAGCTTCTACCAAGAAAGTCGGATTTTCAAGAAATAGTTGAATTTTCGCCTAAAACATAAATTTTAAACTAAAAATAGAATAATTAAATTTTCAGTAAAAAAATTTTTTTTCAATGAAATCAAAGTAAGTTTTTACGAAATGGTATAATATTCAACCAATAAGATTAAGTTTCTATACAAAAAAATCAATTTTCGACAAAAAATGGAACAGTTGAAAAAATTAATTCTAAATATGGAAGAAACTATTTCTAACCAAAAAGATCAATTTTCAACCAATAAGATTAATTTTCTATCAAAATAGATGCATTTCTAAGAAAGTGCATGAATTTTCAATCAAATATTTAAATTTTCAAAAGAATTGTGAATAAAAAACAGGAATTTCAAACCAAATATTGAAATTTTCAACTTACTAATATAAATTTGAAACAAAACATGTACGACTTAAATTTGCAGTAAAAACAATTCATTTTGAACTAAAAAAGTAATTTCCAATAAAATAATTAAATTCTGTAAAAAGGATTGTCAAATAAAATGATGAATCCACAACCAAATAAATGAATTTTTAACAAAGTAGTTCCACTTCCAACTAAGTAGTTGAATTTTCAACCAAAAAGGATTTTAATTTTATACAAAAAATAGTTGAATTCAACCAAAAAATATGGATTTTCAACCAAATAGTTCGAATCCTCAACCAACAGATTAATTTTTAAGCAAATATTTGCGATTTTTAAACATAATATTAGAATTAACTACAATCTTAGTTTTTGGAAAATTCCCTAACTCATCAGGTTTTGTCCATGGTCCATGGTTTTCTCTGACTTTCAGGAATTACCCGATGTTGAAAATGAATATTTTTGGTTGAAGATTTATTATTAGCTGAAAATGAATTTTTTTACTAAAAATTTAACAAAGTAAATAAAATTTAATCTAAAAAATATCAATTTTCAACCAAAATTAGAATAGTTAAAATTTTAGAAAAATAAATGTTCAACCAAAAAAAAAAAATGAATTTGCAACAAAATAATTCAATTTTAAATACAAAAGATAGAACTTATTTTTAAACCAAAAACGATACAGTTTCAATAAAATATCGCAATCTTAAACTAAAAATATAAATTTTTAAACTAAAACTAGAATAGTTCAATTTGCAGTTAGAAAAGTATATTCTAAACAAAAAAAAAGAGTTTTCAGGAAAATTAATTAATTTTTAACTAAAAATATGAATTTTCAAGCAAAAATGTAATATTTTCTTCTTAAGTTAAAAAAAATCATTTTCACCTAAAGCCTTTCTTGGTAGAAGCTCATTAGTTGAAACTTCATATTTTTTGTTACAAATTTATTTCTGTGATTGAAAATTTAACCCTTTTCCTAAAAATTCGATTTTTTTTTGGTAGGAAATTTATTTTACTAACTGAAAATTTATGTATTTTATTTTTGGCAGAAAATTTATATTTTTAGTTCAAAACTCCTGTATGTGGTGAAAAAATAATTTTTTTTTAGTTTGAAGATTTATCATTTCTGTTGAAAATTTACTTTACCTATTTCATTTTTTGTGGAAAATTCACGTTTTTCGATATAAATGGAATCTTTTTCGTTAAAAATTGTTCTATTCTGTCGGAAATTTAACTATTACATTTTTGTTAAAAATTCATTTCTTTAGTTAAAAAAAAAATTAGTTACAATTTTTTTATAGAAAATTCATCTTTTGGTTGGAAATTCCACTATTTGTTAAAAAAATTAATATTTTTAGTTAAAAATTAATTCATTTGCCTAAAAACTCGTTTTTTGTTGTTTAAAATTTACTTTTCTAACTGCAAATTGAACTATTCTAGTTTTGGTTTGAAAATTTATATTTTTTAGTTGAAAATGGATATATTTAATGGAAATGATATCGTTTTTGGTAGAAAATTTATCTTTTGGCTTAAAAATTTAATTATTTTGTTGGAAATTCATTTTTTTTTTGTGTTGAAAATTGATATTTTTTAGATTAAATTTTATGTACTTTATTGGAAATGTACTTTGTTAAATTTTTAGTAAAAAAATGAATTTTCAGCCAATGAAAAAACCATGAACCACGGGGAAAACCTGATGAGTTAGGGGATTTTCGAAAAATTAATATAGATTGTAATTTTAATGTTATCGTTAAAAATCGCAACTATTTGCTTCAAAATTATTCTCTTGATTGAGGATTCATTTGGTTAAAAATTTAACTCTTTCGTTGAGAATTCGTGTCTTTTTTCATTTAAAATTTATTTTATTAACTGAAAATTTATGTATTTTATTTTTGGCAGAAAATTTATATTTTTAGTTGAAAATTCCTGTATTTGTTTAAAAAAATTTTTGTTTAGTTTGAAAATTCGTCATTTATG
Organism: Belonocnema kinseyi; assembly: GCF_010883055.1. Classification (NCBI taxonomy): domain Eukaryota; kingdom Metazoa; phylum Arthropoda; class Insecta; order Hymenoptera; family Cynipidae; genus Belonocnema; species Belonocnema kinseyi. Next base: position 85,028,783 of record NC_046665.1, on the reverse strand, counting down.
TTGAAAATTTACTTTACCTATTTCATTTTGTGTAGAAAATCTACGTTTTTTGATGGAAATAGAATTTTTTTCGTTAAGAAATGTTCTGTTCTGTAGGCAATTTAACTATTACATGTTTTTTAAAGAATTCATTTCTTTAGTTGAAAACAAAATATTTAGTTAAGATTTTTTTTGTAGAAAATTCATCTTTTCGGTTGGAAATTCCAGTATTTGGTAAAAAAATTCATATTTTTGGTTAAAAATTCATGACTGTGAATAAAAATTAATTTCGTTGGCTGAAAATTCGTTTCATTTTAGTTGAAAATGATTTTTTTAAACTTAAGATGAAAATATTACATTTTTGCTTGAAAATTCATATTTTTAGTTAAAAATTAATTAATTTTCCTGAAAACTCGTTTTTTGTTGTTTAGTATTTACTTTTCTAAATGAAAATTGAACTCTTATAGTTTTGGTTTGAAAATTTATATTTTTCAGATGAAAATTGCTATATTTTATTGAAATTATATCGTTTTTGGTAGAAGATTTATCTTTTGGATTCAAAAATGGAATTAATTTGTTGGAAATTCTTTTTTCTTTTTTTTTTGGTTGAACATTTATTTTTCTAAAATTTTAACTATTCTAATTTTGATTGAATATTTATATTTTTTAAATTAAATTTCATGTACTTTGTTAAATCTTTAGTAAAAAAATTAATTTTCAGCCAATGGAAAAACTAATTTTCAACTAAAATGATGAATCTTCAACCAAAAATATTAAGTTTCAACAAAAAATTTTGCTTAAAAATTAATCTCTTGGTTGAGGATTTAAACTATTCGGTTAAAAAATCATATTTTTAGTTAAAAATTAATTAATTTTCCTGAAAACTCGTTTTTTGTCGTTTAGAATTTAATTTTCTAACTGCAAATTGAACTATTCTAGTTTTGGTTTGAATATTTATATTTTTTAGTTGAAAATTGCTATATTTTATTGAAATTGTATTGTTTTTGGTAGAAAATTTATCTTTTGGATTCAAAAATGGAATTATTTTGTTGGAAATTCTTTTTTCTTTTTTTTGGTTGAACATTTATTTTTATAAAATTTTAACTATTCTAATTTTGGTTAAATATTGATATTTTTTAAATTAAATTTCATGTACTTTGTTAAATCTTTTGCAAAAAAATTTATTTTCAGCCGATCAAGAAACTAATTTGTTACAAAAAATATTAAGTTTCAACAGAAAATTTAAACTTTCAACCTAGTAATTAATTTTTTTTAAAATTTCAATGATATAAATAATACAAAATAATATAACATAATATAATATAATAATATAATATAACATAAAAATTTCAAATAACTATAAAGCCAATGTAACTATTTAAACAAATTTATCATAATTACTAAATCTATTTTTACAAAAACATTTTAGAGATTGGGTAATTCCCGAAAGTCAGGAAAAACCATGGCCCATGGGGAAAACCTGATAGGGAATTTTCGAAAAACTAAGATTGTAGTTAATTTTAATATTATGGTTTAAAATCGCAAATATTTGCTTAAAAATTAATCTCTTGGTTGAGGATTCAAACTATTTGCTTGAAAATTCATATATTTTCGTTGAATTCAACTATTTTTTGTATAAAATTAAAATCCTTTTTGGTTGAAAATTCAACTACGTAGTTCAAAATGGAATTACTTTGTTAAAAATTAATTTATTTGGTTGTGGATTCATCATTTTATTTGACAATCCTTTTTTTCAGAATTTAATTATTTTATTGGAAATTATTATCTTTAGTTGAAAATGAATTGTTTTTACTGAAAATTCAACTCGTACATGTTTTGTTTCAAATTTATATTATTAAGTTGAAAATTAATTTTTTTGAACAGAAAATGTAACTATTTCATTTCTGATCACTAGCGACCTCAATGGCAGTAAGTAAAAAAACATAAAGTCCCCAGAAAAAAGTAACTAGTTGGCTCGTTTGTGACTTGCGTCGTCTGCTCTGCACCGTCTGCGCATCAAGAGCAAAGCAAATGATCAGTGACACTGACAGCTCTTGATGTTGTTGAATGTTGACAGTCGCGAGAAAATCGTGGTCCTGTCAAAGATATTATCCTCTCTCACTCATCGGAAAATAATATTTCGCGATCGTTTCTCGCATTGAAATAAGGGTGTTCGTTCTCCCAAACAGCTCCTCAGATAAATGTGAAAACCCGTCGCCAAGTGAAACGTGAAAACGGGATTAAATAAGAATCCCAGCCACCAGAGCCCAGTCGAAAATCAATTTTTTTCGAGATTTTCAAGGAGCTTGGGGGAGTTCCATATTGATTTTAACGATGATCAGTCTTTGGGGTAACTGTGTTTATAAAGTAAGTGTCTAAAAGTGTGTTAAAGTGATTAAAAGTGAATCAGCGTCACTTTCTAAGAAGCGCATCAGTTTCCGCAGTAGATTTAACTTTCAACCCGTATTTTGCCACTTAGCTGCGGAGATTCAACGAGTATTGACAACCTTTTTTTTTTCACTAATTTTTATCTCCTCAAAAATCTCATTGGTTTTCCCAACTGATTAGGTTTTCTCAGATTTACGATATCAATACTAAATTAATTTTTAGTTCCTCAAAAGCTTATTGCCCGGATTGTGTTGCCTTTTTTTCGATTTTATTTTTTACGCTGACTAGTGAGATGAAAATTAGTTTCGTCACATTTTACACAGTATTTTGAAAGTTTCAGTTTTTAAACTCTGAGGCGATTTGTGACAGAAACTAAAAGCGTCTTCTTGCTCGGAATTAATTATTTTTTTATCGATTTGTTTCTGTGTTAATGTAGAAACATAGGGTTGATAAATGTCAACCCAGAACTTTAATCCTTTTTTTAAATTACTTGATTTCAAAGCAGAGATGGTAGAAATTTTTTAAATTCTGAAAATATGAGACGCTGTTTACAATCCAGCATCCGCTTTATTGCGTTTTATGTCGCGACGTACGTCAATCTATCGTAATTGAAAATTAAATTATTATTATTAAATTAAATTAATTACAATTAGTTCTTTGTTATATATTATTATTATTAATTTAATTAATTAAAAAAATTAATCAAATTTCATTATTTTTTTTATTATGATTATTATCTTAATTTTTATCGACTAAATTTTTTCCTCCGTTTATTTAGCGGTCATCCAAAAAGGAATACCTAAAATGAATTCAAAAAAAATGTGATTGATGACATTTTAATCAAGAGGAGATTTTTATTTTGAATCAGTAGTTAAATTTTTATAAAAAAATCATTTTCAATATAAAAAACTGAATTTTCTACCAAACTATTGAATTTCCAAGCCAAAAAGACGAATTAAAAAAAATTTGAGTTAATTTAAGTAATTTAAAACTAAAAAAAATATATTTGAAATTACAACCAAAAAAGATTTTAAGTGTAAATCAGAAAAGTTGAATTAAACCAAAAATTGCGGATTTCTAACAAAATGCTAGAATCTTTAACTATAAAAGATTAATTTACAAACAGGCTATTCCATTTTTAACCAAAAAATTAACTTTTCTACCAAGAGGATCAATTTTATACTAAAAAAGTTGAATTTTCAATTTAAAATAATGTATTTTCTAAAAAAACAGTGGAATTTTCATGCCAAAAAGACGAATTTTATACGAAACATTTGAACTTTCAATAAAAAAGATAATTTTCAACCTAACTGTTGAATTTTCAACCAAATAGTTCAACTTGTATTAAAAAAGAAAATTATTTTTAATCAGAAACCTTTTTATTTAACTAAAAAATACAAATTTTTAAAAATATGACTATTCGTCATTTGAAGAAAATTAATTGTCAACAAAACCGTATTATTTTTAAACTAAAAAATATATTTTCTACCTAAAAAGCTAAATTTACAACCAAAATAGTCGAGCTTTGAGCATAATACATGAATTTTCAACCAAATAATTAAATTTTCAATAAGGAGGATAAATTTTCTACCAAAAAGGTTAATTTTTATGAAATTGACGGGATTTTCAACCCATTTTATAAATTTTCTACAAAATAGTTGAATTTTGAAATTTAAAAAAGATCAATATTCAACCCAAAATGGAATAGTTGAATTTTCATTTAAAAAACAAAATGAGTTTTCAATTGAAGAAAACGATTTTTCTACAAAACACTTGACTTTTCTAACAAATTGTTGAATTCGCAAGACAAAAAGAAGGATTTTCTTCCAAAAAAAGTTAATTGTCAACCAATAGTTGAATTATTAAACTAAAAAGGATAATTATTAACCCTAAAATGTAATAGTTAAATTTTCATTGAAAAAAAATTAATTTGCAATTTTTAAAAATCTCATTTTCTACAAAACAGTTAAATTTTCTACTAAATTGTTGAAATTTTCAAAAAAGCTAATTGTCAGCCGAACGGTTAAATTTTTAAACAAATATTTAGATCTTCAGTTTAAAAAATTAATTGTCATCCGAAAAATGTAGTAGTGAATATTTCAAACAAAAAATATGTTTATTTTAAATCAGAAACCGTTGAATTTAACTAAAAAAAGTCGATTTTTTAATAAAATGTATGCATTTTATTGAAAATTAATTGCAAAATTATTGAAAATCAACTATTTTTAATTAAAATACCTAAATTATTAATCAAAAGGATTAATTTATTAACAAAAAATCGAATTTTTAACAAAACACAGGAATTTCAACCAAATAATTGAATTTTGAATCGGTTCGTTACGTTTTTCTACCAAATTTTTTATACTAGAAAAGATGCATTTTTAATTTAGAATGGAGTAGTTCAATTTTCATTTTCAAGAATTTAACCATGAACCAAATATTTAAATTTCCAAAAAAAAAGTTTTAACCATAAAATGTAATAAATGATATCCCAGCTAAAAAATATTTTAATCTTCAATCAGAAATCGTTGAATTTCACAAAAGTATATGAATATACAACAAATTACTAGAATACTATAGTAATTAAAAAAAAAAGAAAACCCAAAATATGAATAAACAGAAAAAATTTCATCCGAAATGTTAAATTGCCGAATCAAAAAAGAGGAGCTTTCTACAAAATAGTTCAATTTTGACACTAAAAAAGATCGTTTTTTAATAAAAATGTTAATTTTCAACTAAATAGTGAAATTTTTCACCAAAAGGATTAATTTGATATAAAAAAGTAGAATTTTTCCAAAATACAGAAATTTTCAATCAAATAATTTAATTTTTAACTAATCTCATACACTTTCTATCAAATAGTTGAATTTCTAAACTAGAAAAGGTATATTTTTAACCTAAAAGGGAACAGTTACATTTTCTTTGAAAAAAATTAATTCTCAATTTAATGAATGTATTTGCTACAAAACAACTAAATTTCCAACAAAAGAGTTTATTTTCTACCAAACGGTTAAATTTTCAACCACATATTTAATATTCCAACCAAAAAATATTTTTATTTTTAATCAGAAACCGCTGAATTCATCCAAAAATATGATTTTTTTTTACAAAATACTTTATTCTTCAACTAAAACAGATTAATTTTTGACCAAACTGTTTCATTTGTAACCCGAAAAATTAATTATATACCAAAAAAGACGAAACAAAGTACATACATTTTCTACCAAAGGAATTAATATGAAACTAAATGATGAAACATCGAATGAAAAATTGAATTTTTTAGAAAGTATTTCAGCCAAATATTTGAGTTCCTATTAAATTGTTGAATTTTTTAGCGAACTTTCTACAAAACTGTGGAATTTTTAACCCGAAAATGTAAATTTTCAAGTCAAAAGAGAAGAATTTTCCACAAAGCATATGAATTTTTAAATCAAAAGGAATATGTGAATGAGAAGCCTGTGATAATAAATAGATTTTTTGATCATTTATAGTCTAAAGAATAAAAGATTAAAAAATAATACATTTTTTGAAAAAAGTAGTTCGTTCATTTGAATGTTCAGAACTTCAGTTACATAAAAATACAGTGTCAGACTAGGCAAATAGTTTAGGTCCTGTAGAAATGATAAAATTGTATGTTTGTAAAACTAAATACTGATTGTTATTAAAATATTTTATTTTCTAAGTTTATAAATTCTTAGTAAGGTTTTGGGGGATTTGGAACAAATCTCACGTTATCTCAGATAGGGATATATATATATTATTGTTTTGTTAATTATTGATTATTACAGTTAATATTAATATCAATATGAGTAGGTACGATTAATATTATCAGGTAAATTGCAAGTAATACTCTCACAGTGATCAATAAAGTAACTTTAATTTGGTTTACGAGATCTGTTCGGAAAATATCCCAGCTTGTGATAAACCAGAAGTAGGAGTTGATTCTAGTCAATATCTTTGGAAGCCACAACTTTCTTCCAGCGATGCTCCCACTTTCGGAAGGACTTCTTACTTGAAGTAACCTTTCGGATTAGCTAACAGCTGCTTCGTCGCATCTGGTTTTATTTCCTGTGGCTTGAAATGGATTTCCTTTTAGAGGATACTTTATTTTGAAAAAGAGCCAGAAATCACAGATTAGTGGAAAAGTAGTGGTAAAGTCCTTCATCTCGACAACACACCCTCACATTCTTCGCAGCTTATTCAGCAATTTCGGGTGTAACACAGCCTTGTCAGAAATTGCTGAATGAGCTGCGATGAAAGACCGAATCACCATTTTTCCACTAATTAGGCCGTTCCCGGGTTGATTCTGAATGTTTTCAAATTATATTGGGCGACTTCTACTTGATAATTCTTTTGGGTCTTTCGTCAGCAGTTTTGGTACGCAATTTTCAGCCACGAGGCTCATTCCCAAATTTGAGCTCAAAATTTCCAAACCAATTGTTTTTGGAATCTCGAGGTCTACCTCTATGCCTCTATAAGTCTATATGCCACCCAAGGATTCAGAACCACGGATCGAAGAAAGGCACAAGCGGTCGACAATAAAAAAAGGGGTATCCGTTACAGTTTTCAGTTTGAATCGCGTTAATATCTTTATTGGAACTGAAGAAAATATAGTTGTAAATTTTTATACTTTTAAGCAACAATTTTTATTATTTCTGAAATTTCTTAACTGCAATTTGTTCACAACAGTTTTCTTCTTACTCATGAATTTTTAAATATTTTTCCCATTGCCCTTTGTATAAGAAATAATGCTCTAAACTTGATTTTTCTTAAATGTGCCCAAAAATCCTTATTTTTTTTCTTTTTTCAGTCTGCAACGCAAAAAATTTATTTTACATAATCGTCTTCAAGCTCATTTACACAGAACACTTTTAGCTTTCATATAACAATTGTTTTAATGTGCTAGAATTTTTTTCTGGATAAGTTATTAAGCTTCAAAGGCAGATTCCTACCATTTTCTCGCCGAAAGTAGTAGTCGACTGAAGATTCAGATTTTTAGCTGTTTATAATAAAATAAGTTCACTTTTATTATTTGGTGATTCACAGCCTTGAAAATATCTTACGTAAGAAATGCATTTGACTCGTACCCCCCGTTTAAGACAGCATAGGAAAATCTACCCCCCCCCCCCCCACTTACTTCAAAGACTTAACGTAATTTATGCACATCTGCTAAACGAGAGATTATCCATTGCTTTATTTTTAGGCATGTCATCAACATTTGAATTCTTAATCAGGATTTTTACTCACCTGAAAAACTTGGTATTATCAGGGAATTTTTACATACCTGGAAAAGACGGGAAATTTTTTTTAAGCCGGGGAATTTTTCAAGAGGGTGTTTAAATAAAACAAGTGTGTGATGTACTATTTGGTTGAAAATTCTTTCTTTTTGTAGGGTGGAAATTAATTTGTTTAACTGAAAATTTAACTATTATAGTTTTGGTTGAAAATGCAAGTGTTTGGGTAAAAAATTATTATTAATTAATCTTCTTGGTTGAAAGTTTAACTCTCTTGTTAAAAATTAATTTCTTTTTCGTTGAAGATTCATAATTTTAATTAAAAAATCATCTCTTGGGTTAAAAATTGAACTATTTTGTAAAAACTTGGTTGTTTTTTGTTGAAAATTTATTTTTTGTTTACTAACAATTTAACGATTTCAGTTAAAAATTTAACTGTTTTGTTGAAAGTTCTGTTTTTTGTTGAAAATTAAGTTTTTCAACTCAAAATTTAAATATTGCAGTTGAATCTTACATAATTTTAATTGAAAATTTATCTCTTCGATTTAAAATTAATTTTTTTTAACGGAAGATTTATTTATTCAATTTTTGGTTAAAAATTGATCTTTTAAGATGAGAATTCATGTATTTTATTGAAAATTAATCTTCGTTTGTTTGAAATTCAACTATTCCAGTTGTGGATTTCTCATTCTAGTTAAAAATTCATCTCTATTGTTAGAAATGGAACTATTAAAAAAAAATTGGTATTCTTTTTAACTGCAAATTTAAGGATTTCAGTTGAAACTTTAACCGCTTTGTTAAAAGTTCGGTTTTTTTTTATTGAAAATGAATTTCTTTAATTCAAAATTTAAATATTACACTTGAATATTACATCATTTTAATTGAAAAGTCATCTATTTTGTTGAAATTAATCTTTTTTTGTTTGAAATTCAACTATTCCAGTTAAAAATTCATCATTTTAGTTGAAAATGCATCTTTTTGGTTTAAAATTCGACTACTAAGGTTATATATTAATCATTAATTTAAAAACGCATCCTTTTGTTTGAAAATTCAACTATTTTTTTAAAGAATTATTTTTAGTGTAAAAATTAATTTTTTAACTAAAAATTTAACTATTTTTTTTTTGATAAGAGTTCATCTTTTTGTTTGAAAATCCAACTATCAAGTTATTTTTGTTTAAAGTTTAACTATTTTTTCAAAAAAAATTTTTTTAAGGTTGAAAATTAATGTTTTTAACTGATAATTTAACTATTCTGTTTTTGGTTGAAATTTTATTTTCTGAGTTGAAAATTTAAGTATTTAGTTAAAATTTATCTTTTTCAGTTGAGAACTTAACTATTGGGTTGGAAATTTATCTTTTTGATTGAAAATAAAATATTTTTACTTGAAAATTTAGGAGTTTGAAGTGTCAAATATGCACTGAATGTTAAGTATCATGGAGATAAAATAAAAATTTGTTTTAATTATTATTTAAATTCATTGACTCAAAGGTCAAATCCAAGACATAATTAATTGCAGGGTGGCATTACATAGCTAGATAACCAACAAAATCGCAATTTTTCAGGAAAGCAAACAAGAAACTTCTGTAGAATCTAAACCATCATTTTAAGATCAAACGAAAATCCTCTTTGAAGCGGAAGGGTTGCCTAATTAGGGACAAAAAAAGTTTGATAGGAAAAAGTTATCTATTTTTGAATAAACAAATGTGGAAATTGACAATCTCAAAGTTACACTGACCACACATTGAAGCAGGCTCGAATACGGGTTGCGATAATAATATCTAATCTTCAGCTCAAATAAAAAAAAACCTACTCCCGAGATATAGAATTTTTGAAAGAGGACAAGAAAGTTTTGAGCTAAAAACTAGCCAATTCCGAATAAATATTCCAAGAGTTTTGAGACTACGATTTCACAGGTTTTGAAAATAAGTTTTGGGTGGTGATGGAAGGTCGAGTTTTTAATTTTTCACAAAAATAAAAACTTGCTTCCCAAACCTAGAAAAGCTGTAAATAAGCATAACAAATGTTTGATACAAACAAATTATTCTACATAATAAATGATAAAATACTACGCTAAAACTTTAACTAAAACTCAAGTTCAATTTTTTTATTACTGCATATAATATTAAATTGTAATTCAAACTAAGGTTTTATCAGAACTTGTATTTGATGTTTTAAGATTTTTTTGTACAACCCTTCACTTATATATTTTTTATTATTCATTAATTTAATAATTAAGGATAATAAAATATTTAAGAATATTTTGTAATATAATTTTTCAAAGCTTTCTAAATTAAACATATTAATAAATTGAAAATAAAAAAGTAAATTCTTGTATACGATGAAGCAAAACTTAATTCTGAATTTCCTTCAGCCTACTAAGAAAACATTGGCGAGTTACGAATTAGCTGATCAAGCCCTTGGTAAATTACTTCGAACTTTAAATCTGCGGTGCCTATAGATGTCAGAAACTCGCGTACTAAAATCAATGTTTATTCTTGGCTTCGCTGCAGAACTCTAAATTAATATTCTAATTGAGGACTGAGGTGTGAAATAGTGAGTTTTTTTTCCGCCAATTGACTTTGTCTGGACCATCTTGAATAGTGCGAAGTGGATGCAAAAATTGGATGATTTCGGCATGATCTGTTCGTCAAAAAAACTGGGCGGGGAGGAATGGCTCACCAGGGGTTGCAGCTCACTCTGTCATCCCCAGGAATCGCTGGACTCGAGGTCGTCAGAGCCTTGCACCAGGTACGTTAACACCTTCATGTTAATTGAAAAATATTTTTGAATTATTCATTATTTATAAGCGCAAATACACTGAAACTTGGATTTAAAAAGTCCGGATTTACGACCTTCCGAGAATTGATATCCTCGGCAGTTTCCGTATGAGGGGAACCGCGGGGCCAGAAGAAACAAATGGTTGAGGCGGCCCTGACTATTTGCGTTTGAACTGTCTGGATTTATGTTGAAGGTCACTGCGCGCCATGCCTTAAATCGGTCTTAAATCCAAGTTCCAGGTTATAAGTAAAATAATCAATTTTGATGTTAATATATTAACACTTATTGTTTCTTAACTGTTAATATCATTAAACTCATTATTTGAACTACATTAGTTATTTTTAATTAATGATTATCTACTGTAGGATCATTATCTATTATAGGATGGTCTCCCCTGATTGAATTGAAACATGTTTACAATTATTTAACTCTGTGCACTTCAAATTAACAGTTTTAAGACTCTCAGTTTACACAATCTTTCCCCTATTCCACTCATTTCCCCTTTTTTAAAGATCCCTCCCCCTGTTTTCAAGAAACTTTCTCTTTTGCTACGGGTTTTGCTTAAATGCAAACTAAATTGATAGAAGCTAATAAGAAAATATTTTATTTTGAGTTAAGAATTCATCTTCTGCATTAAAAATTTGATTAGCAATACGGAATTTTTCGTAAAATTAACCAGTCAAGTATAGTTCTGGTTCTAGTATTATGGTATTTTCTTAAGGTTAGCCCTGAATGAACTGAAAAAGGGTACCAATAAAGTCTTACGTCTTTGGTTGAAAATTCAACAATATGTTTGACATTTTTTTTAAATGAACAAATTTTCTTGTTTGAACATTGAAATATTTGGTTGAAAATAAATTTTTCCGTTGAAAATTCAAGGGTTTTGTAAAAAATAAATACAATTTTTTTGCTTGAGAATTCAACCGCACGTTCTTTAAATTTTTAATTCTTTCAGGCCTGAAAAATCTTTTTTGGTTAAAAATTCAACTTTCTGTTAAAAATTCGTCTTTTTGGTTTGAAAATTAATCTGCTTTTGATGTGGATTCAACTATAGTGTTGAAATTTTTTTTGTTTCAGTCAATTGATTTTTATTAAAATTTAACTATTATTTTATTATTATTAAATAGTTATTAAATATTAACTATGACATTTTTCGTAAAAAATGTATCCCTTTTTGTCGAAAATTCCACTGCTTTGCTGCACATTCGGCTTTCGGATAGAAAATTCGTTCTTTTGGATTTAAGTATCCATTTTTGTCAGAAAAGTCACCTTTTTTTGGTTGAAAATTTAATTATTTTGTTGAAATTGTTGTTATTTAACTATTTTATTAAAAATTATCTTTTTTATTCAAGAGGAGAACTGTTTGTTTAAAAACTAATCTGTTTTTGTTGCGGATTGAACTATTTTGTTGAAAAATCGTTTATTGGTTCAATTCGCCTGTTTATGACTTTAATTTAAAATATTTTTCGTATAAATTTGAACTATTAAATTTCTTGTTGAGAATTAATATCGTTTTGGTAGAAAATTTAACTGTTTTGATTGAATATTCATCTTTTTGGATAGAAAATTCGCCCTTTTGGATTGCAAATTGATCTTTGACAGAAAAGTAATTTTTTTCGTTGAAAGTTAGTTATTTTTAATTAAGAATTCTGCTATAGATTAATTATTTTAATATCGATTTTAGCGATAAAATATTTTTT
>NC_046665.1:85013667-85016602 GCF_010883055.1 Belonocnema kinseyi | reverse complement strand
TATGTCCATGCATTTTTTCATGCAGGCTCTCGTGTTTCTGTGACTTCTTATGTCTCTTCTAAGTAGGGTCTCATTCACACATTCTAACCATTCTTTCTGCGGCCTACCTCTGGGCACGTTGCCATTTACTTTACCTTGGTTTTAATTTGGTAAAATTAAAATGAAAAAATCCAATTAAACATTCGAGTAAATTCAGGAAATATTTAGAAGATCTGTAGAGATTGAAACAAAATTTCTAACTGTAATAGATTTTTAAAAAATGTAGATTTTTTAAGAAGATTTCAAAGCAAAACTTTATATGCTTTTAAATAATTCGTAAAGGTTTCAAATGAATAAGCAAATTTTCTTGAAGTTCCTAGGAAAAATTGGAAGGTTTTAACGCAATTTTTTTGCATTAAGAATGATTCTTCAAAATTTTATTAAAAATTCGAGTCAGTTGAAAGTATTTTTAGGAATTTAAGAGGTTTAGAATAGATTTACAGATTTAAAATCCTATGTAGTAAATTTTGATTTTTAATCTTCTAGATTCGTTTTTGACACATCTGAAATATTAAAAAAGCTTTTCTGATTTTCTCAAGAACCTGATAAAATTTATATAAGTTTAAAAATATTACTTTATTTATTTCTATACAACACTTCATCTTAAAAAAAACTTTTTCTTTATTTAGAAAAAGTCTATTATGTTCTTAAACTTAATACAAAAAATGTTACGTAACTCTAGTGGGGGGGGGGGGGGGGGGGGGGGGGGGGTCGACGAAAAGGCAACGTTAACGCGGTAATTTTAAGTAAGTAGTATCCGTCTCAAACATTGAAAATAAAAAATATGTAAAGAAGCTACTCTTAGAGATAAGGCGTATGCGCGGTTTACTGTTATGTGCAGGGTGAATGGGTGATTCCGGAAGATATATTTTGTTGTAAGCTGGCCTACTTCCTGTTCTTTTATATGGGTTTGTTCTATTAGAGTTAAGCTTATGGCTTACATAGAAAGTATTGTCTTTGAGGAAAAATGTAACAAGGTTTTTTACAAATTTCTAGATTGTTTCTTTTAAAAAACTATAAACATAATGTTTAGAAAGGAAAATGAGGTAAAGGCTGCAGTTTTAAGCCTTGTGTACAGATTTATACGTTTATTTATAGCAACATATGTAATAAGAATTTAGAAACTAATCCTCTTTGGATCTGAGAAAACCTCTAATCCCAGACCTTTTTGGGGTCGCTTAATCCGAATCCGGAGTTACATTAGCCACATAAGGTCAGAATCATGGTTAAGTGAAGGTCAATATGAGAAAAAGCCATTGAATCGGCGTGACGCACTACTTTAAGATGTTTTTAGAGTTTCTGAATCCGAATCCGGGGTTTGTACGACCCCATAAGTTCGATTCCATGGTTTTCGCCAATTTTACCTTGGGATGACATTCATCCCATCCTGATGGGGTAAAAATGCCCTGGATTCGGATTTAGCAATCCCAAAAACGACTTAGAGTAGTAGTTCACCTTGATTCAATGGTTTTTTCTCATTTTGACCTACACTTGAATTTTATTCTGGTGTGATGGCGTCAAAATGACCCCGAATTCGGATAACCCCAAACCATCTAAGAGTAGAAGTTTCCTCCGATTAAATGGTTTTCTTCATTTTAACCTTTAATTGACCTTGATCCTGACCTGATTGGGTCAAACTGACCTCGGATTCGGATTCAGTTGCCCCAAAAACGGGTGAGTGTAGAGGTTTTCACCGAGCCAATGGTTTCCTCCGATTAAATGGTTTTCTTCATTTTAACCTTTAATTGACCTTGATTCTGACCTGATGGGGTCAAACTGACCCTGGATTCGGATTCAGTGGTGCCAAAAACGGGTGAGTGTAGAGGTTTTCACCGAGCCAATGGTTTCCTCCGATTAAATGGTTTTCTTCATTTTAACCTTTAGTTGACCTTGATCCTGACCGGATGCGGTCAAACTGACCCCGGATTCGGTTTCAGCGACCCCAACAACAAATATGTATGGTGGTTAACTCAGGTTGCAAAAAAAAAAATTGGGGATGTGTCTTTTAAGTAGGGATAGACGAGCGAGGTGAGCCTTATTCATTCTCACAACAAACCGATTGGCGATCACTAGTTTCAAGCAGAGTAGTGTTACTACTAGTGTTACCATATTTTCAACCAAATAGTCGACTTTTGTACCAAACTTAGGAAATTTAAAACCCAATGGTAGAATTTTCTACAAGGGTTGAATATTCATCCGAATAGTTGAATTCTTTACTAAAGTAGTTCAATTTCAATTTAAGAAATAAGCAAAAATGACAAACTTTAAACCGGATAGTAGAATTTTCAACAACAAAAAAAACTAATTTCCAACCATAGGTGAATCTTAAACAAAATAAGATTTTAATTTCAAATAAAAAACAGTCGGATACAATCAAAAAAGATAAATTCTAAACAAATAAATTAATCCTTAACCAAAGAAGATTAATTATCAACCAAAAAGTTTCATTTTTGACCAAAAAAGATGAACTTTCAATAGAATAGTTGAATGTTCAAGCCAAAGAGATGAATCTTTAACTAATTAATTTTTAACTAAAAAATTTCTACCAAAAAATATTAATTTTTAATTTAAAGAGAAAGACAGTCGAATTTTCAACCAAGAACTTTTGTATCCAAAGAGATGAATTTTCAATCCAAAAGGACGAAATTTAAACGAAGCCGTTGTATTTTCAACCCACAAATATAAATTATGAACAAAAAAGTTCAATTTTGTACAAAAAGGTTAAATTATAAGCCAAGTAGTTGAATTTTCTACAAAAATAGTCCAATTTAACCCCAAAAGATTAATTTTCAACTGAGAAGATTAACTTTCTAACAAAAAATGCCCAATTTTCAACCGAATGGTAGTTTCCAACAATAACAAAAACTTACTTTCAACGTGAATTCTGAACCAAAAA
>NC_046665.1:84987589-85013567 GCF_010883055.1 Belonocnema kinseyi | reverse complement strand
GAAAAATCTCTATCCCATCCACACACTACTCCTTTCCCCTGCCGAGTGAGTCACGCCTACCCCGAAAGGGAAATGGCTTAATGGTGTAATAATAATAAAAACATTTAGCTTTAAAAGCTTCCATTCTTTTTCGGAATTGGAGGAAATCTTTTGAAATTTTTTGAAATCTTTTTCAGGTTTCTTTTAAAGTTCATTTTTCAAAACAAAAAATCATTAAAACTTTTACCGTAAATCTAAAGAAAACTCTTTTTTAATTCTGCAAAATTGAAAAAAATTGACTTAACGTCTTTCAGATTCTTCTTTAACAATTTTAGAAATCCTTTTAACTGTTTTGGAATCTTTTGAAATATTCTCTTAAAATTAATTTTTCGAAATAGAAAGTCATTTTAAGTTTTCCTAGGAACCTAAAGATTGTTTTTTCGTTTTCATGAAACCTTACCAAATTCCTAAAATATCTTATAAGATTTTATTATTTTTGAATTATTTCAAAACTTTTAAGTATCTCTTAAACTTACTCATATTTTTTCTAAAATGATGTATTAAAAATGTTTTGTCATATTATTTGTTTAGAGAACTCATTAAGAAAAACATCATTTGGAATTTTCTCATAAATTTTAAGAATATTTTTCAACAATGGTACAGTACAACAGATTTCAAAGATTTCAAAGCATTTCAAATATTTTGATCGATATCAAAATTTGTTAGAAGATTTCAGAAGATTTAAGAAAGATTTTAAATATTCCAGTGATTTGAAATGAATGTAAAATATATCAGAAAGTCTTCACAAATATTTCAAATATTCCAGTTATTTCAAAAGAATACAAAAGACTTGAGAAAAATATCGCAAATATTTCAAAGAATTTATAAGAATTTCAAAAGATTTTCAGAATTTTAAATAT
Organism: Belonocnema kinseyi; assembly: GCF_010883055.1. Lineage (NCBI taxonomy): Eukaryota > Metazoa > Arthropoda > Insecta > Hymenoptera > Cynipidae > Belonocnema > Belonocnema kinseyi. The sequence continues at coordinate 85,012,668 of NC_046665.1, read as the reverse complement.
TTCAACAAGGGTGCAGTACACCAGATTTTAAAGATTTCAACAAATTTAATCATTTTAAACGAGTACAAAGATAAAAAATATTTCAAAAATTTCATAAAGATTTTTCAAAATTTCGAAGATTTCAAGGATTTCAAATATTTCAAAGATTTAAAAAAACTTTAAATAATTTCAAAAGATTTATCAAAGATTTCACAGAAATTTTAATCTTTCTCTAAGGTTTTCAATACTGCAAAAAATTCCAACGAATTCACAAAGATTTCAAACAATTTCACAAATTTCGAAGACTACAAAGATTGAAAAATATTCCCAAAGATTTCACAAAGACCACTTATGTTCGCAAAAAAATAAGAATCAGTCTATTTATGATCTTTCTAAACTTTTGTATCTTTTTAAATCTTTGTAAATTCGTTGAAATCTTTTGTAGTATTTAAAATCTTCAAATTTCTGTGAAATCTTTTTAAATTTTCGTAGAATCTTAAAAATTGTTGAAAACCTTGAATTCTTGGAAATCTTTATAAAATTTTAGAAATATCTGTGAAATATTTCTTTAATATTTGTTTGTAAAAACTGTTGTGTTTGTTTAAAATCTTTTGAAATCTCAAATTTAGTGAAACGTTCTGAGATTTTTTAAAACCTTTGAAATGTTCTGAAATCCTTATAAATTCTTTGAAATACTTGTGAAATATTTCCTATTTTTTGTCTAATGGAAAATGAAATGGCTAATTTTTTACATGTATAACAAACGTGTATATCATTCGTTGATGTAAAAAAAGGAGACCTTGAGTTTTGTTTCGAAGAATCAAGGCACATCGTGATTGTTTTTTTCATTCCATATTTAATGAAAATATGCCTCCTGATAGGTTTTCATGATATTTAATGTAGTAATATTTTGTACGTTACTTTACATTACCGTTACGTGAGAATTGTAATGCGTTAATGTTACCGATATTTTTTAAAATAGTTAACACGTTACCGAATTGTACGATAACTTATGCCATAATTACAATCATAAGAATAATTGATTATAAAATATTTTTTGATAAAAATGATGTTAAATTTCAGATTTTCTTGTAATTATTTTATTTGAATCGCACTAAAATGACAGAGATATTCTTTGAAATAAATAATAAAGCTGTAATTTCAAGCGACAGTATAAACTGTCGCAAAGCGATCGCTGTGGAATATAAAAAGAGTATTGCTTGATTTTATTATTGGTCTACCCTTAAATTAACTGTTAATTGTCCCTTTCTATAGGAAAGTAGATACTGCGTAATGAAAAATGCATTCAATTGAAAGAATAAGTTTCTTTATATACCTGTTCCTTATAGGTTTATTTATAGCCCTATACAATTTTCATAAATAAAAACAAAACGAATAACAGTTAAATTTTCAACCAGAAATCAACCAAAAAGGACGAATTAAAAAAAAACTGTTAACTAATATAATAAATAATAAAATACCAATATTGAATAATAAATATTATTGTTAATTTGGTTTATGGTCTCTTTAAATTATTTCAATAGCCTCTAGAACCTAAGAAATTTTCACAAATATAATTATCTTTTTTTTTTAATTATCTTAAATAGTTTTCTCTGCTCTTTTCCATAAACTCGTTCCAATTCAAGTACTTTTAATTTTTTAAGACTTCCTTTATCAATTTTGAACTTTATGACAAAATAATAATAATGGTAACGAAAAATATGAATTCTTTACGAAAAATGTAATAGCTGAATTTCCATCCAAACCAAATTTATCAGTCAAAAGAGAATAAAAATAAACCCAGTTTCAATTTTCAAATAAAGCGGTGAATTTTCTGAAAAACATTTGAATTCTCCAACTGAAAATATAAATTTTCAGCTAAAAAATTAATTTTGAATCAAGGAGTTGATTTTTTACAAAAATATTTGAACCTTAGCCCAAAAAGATGAATTTTTAACAAAGCAGTTGAATTTTCAAAAAAAGGGTGCCTTTCTAGAATTTTTTTAAAAATTAATATATTCAAGTTTATTTATAATTAGAATAATTGTATTTTCTTCGAAAATAGTTTAATTTTCAACTGAAGAATACTATTTTTGAAGAATAGAGTTGAATTTTCAACCAAACGGGATGAAATTTCAATAAAATAATTGAATATTTAATTAATTTTTAATTTTTTTAACAAACTAATAAAATTTTTGACAAACAAAAGATTCTTTGAGAAAAATCCAATAGTTAATATTTCAATTTTAATATAAAAAAAACATTTTAAATTCTAAACAAAAAGACGCATTTTTAACAAAATAATTTAAATCCTCAGCTAAAACAAATTAATTTTCAATCAAACATTTGGATTTTCAACCCAAGAAGATACATTTTAACAACACAGTTGAATTTATAACCAACAGGGATAAAATTTAAAAAAATGATTGATTAATATAATAAATTTAATTTTTATACAAATGTGCGAATTTTCAATAAAATGGAATTTTTAACAAAAAGACAAATTTCAAACAACAGAGTTTAATTTTTAGATTCAGTTTTTTTGTTTCGAGATTAAGAAGAGTTTTTTTTTCTTTTTACTAATTTAAATTGAATTTATATCCAAGGAATTACAAATGATTTCTACTTATGTTTTAATGGATTGTCAGGAATTTCAAGGGATTTTAAAGAATATTTCTAGTAAACTTTAGGAAATAAGGTAAATTTTTTTATTTCCAGAGTTTCAACGGATATTCGACAAATTCGAAGGATTGGTGATTTTAAGTTTCTTAAAAGATTTAAAAAACTGTCAACAGATTTCGGTTAAAAAATGGGAAGAGCTCCTAATATTAAAAAAATTCTCATCGAATATACCGTACAAAATTGTCATAACAACTTTTTGAATTTTCTCAATTCAAATTTTGATCTCACAAAACATAATGAAAAATCAAAAACTCCATTTTGGGGCCAAACTATGCAAGAAAGGAAAAAATATGAGCCAATAAAAATTGTCCATCAAAAATGGTCTACAAATTTGTTATTAATTAATTTCTGATAGGGTACGTAGCTTTTGTTTTATTCCTAAAAAAACAAAGTTAAAAATTAAAAAATTAAATTTTTGACAAACGACACAAACTACACTCAAAAAATGTCTGGTTAAATCAACCAGAATTCTGGTTCAATATGGCCTTACTATTTTTTTCTGGTTAGAGTAACCAGGAATCTGGTTAAATTAGCCAGATTGTATGGATAGTTTAACCAGAAAAAATAGTAAGAGCATATTTCACCAGAATTCTGGTTGATTTAACCAGGCATTTTTTTGAGTGTATGAAAAAAATAAATAGACAAAAGTTGTTCAACCAAAAAGGTGCTAAAAATTTGTTATTAATAACTTTTTACAAGAATATAGTTTTTATTTTAATCGTGAAAAATAACATTATAAATTACAAATTTAATTTCTGGAAAAACGGCGCATCGTAAAAAAAATATTAACATTTGAATAAGTAACACAAGCTTCGAAAAAAATTAATAAACAAAAATTGTGCACCTGAAGAAGACCTAAAAAACTTTTATTAATTATTTTTTAAAAGGACGCGTAGCTTTTGCTTAAATCGTATAAAAAAAGCATAACATTTTTTTTTTAATTGTGGAAAAACAACACATTGTACGAAAATAAATTAATAGACAAAATTTGTTTACGCATAAGGTGAGAAAAATGTGTTATTCATCCTTTTTTGATAGGGCGCATAGTTTTTGTTCTTTTCGTAAAAAACAACATTAAAAATAAAAATAGAATTTTTTATCAACTACACAAGGTTCGAAAAAGGATGAATTGACCAAAATTGTACACCCAAAAAAGATATAGAAATTTTTTATTATGATCACCTCTTGGTAGGATGCGTGGTTTTTGTTTTAATCGTAAAAATAACTTTGAATATTAAACAAAAATTGTGGAAAAGCGAACAAGGTACGAAAAAGATGAGAAGACAAAAGTTCCTAAAATTTGCATTTTTTTCAGTTACAAGTTTATTAAAACATCAAATAAAAATGTAATTTTCCGAGTTGAACTATGATTTCTTTAATTCCACATTTGCTCAAATTTAGAGGATACAATTTTAAGTTGTAATATTTGTATTTGAGAACCTTAGATACTTTTAAAAATTATGTTTTAAAATTTTCGAAATCCAAAACATTTCTTTTCTTTTCCAGGTGATCTAACTAAACTAAATTCTAATGCATTTACTTCGTTTATCACTTGTAAGGATTAATATTAAGGATCCTTGTGCGCTACTTTTCAACAAAGTTCTGCTTTTGAGTTTCAAAAATTTGGTTCGATTATCTATTTTCTATCTTTTCCAAAGAAAATTGCAATTATTTAGAAAAATTTATAAAAGTTATTTGCCTTGAATAAATATGAATTTGAATGCCTAAAGAAGGTTACTTTAATCGTACAGTTTTTTTCCTTATACAAAAAATACAATTAGGTCTCTTTAAATAAAAATTGGTAAAATGTAACTAATTACTAATGATATTGTACAGATTCGAATAGACAAAAGTGAGCCACTAATTATTAGTAGAAAATTAATAATTCGATTAGTTTAGATATTTCCTATGTCAGTAGTTAAAAGCAACTAATTGCTTGATAAAAATAAATAAATTTGTTTTGGACCTTCCAAAATAATTAAAAAAGGTTACAAATATAAAAAACATGAAAATATAATTTTAAAATAAAATAACGCAATAGTATAACATTCTCAACTCTGTTGAAACAATAACGTTATATTATGAAATTGTAAACATGACTAGCCTGTCTCCAATTAAAAAATATTGTATTCTGATTGTTTAAACAAATATAAGAAAAATAAGAATTTTTTAAGAAGCTTGAAAAGACATGGGATTAATGGACGCCAAATTAATTATACACATTCAGGGTCTTCGTTCGCTTCATTGTTCTAATGTTCCATAGAAAATTATAATTATGCAGCAAAATTTGTACAAATTATTTGCCTTATATACAGATGAACTTGAGTGTCGAAAGTAGTTCATTTCTATTTTGCAACATTTTTCGTACATAAAAGGTACTTTATTGCCTCTCTGAATCAAAATTGGTAAAACAATTTGATATATTATAATATTTATTCTTACAATAAGTCAATAGCAAGCCAGGATACAGCATTACGATTTCAAGAATTACTATTGTAAATATTAAACTGTGAAGTTACTAATTGGTTACGGAAGAGATAGCGGAATTAAACTTTTTTTAGTGCCTTTGGACACCAAGAGGAACCATTCTGAAGCATAACATTTTAGGCCTGGAAGTCAGGCGATTTTTTGAAATTTGTTTCGATTTTTTATTATTTTGGGGTTGAAAACGAGGGTGTTCCGGAAGAGGTAAGGGAATGAAACTTTTTTTATTATCTTTCGACATCAAATGGAACGATTTTTAAGCATAACATTTTAGGTGTGGAAGTCATGGGTTCTTAAAAAAAAAATTTTATTATCTTGAGGATTGAAGACGAGAGTGCTCCGGAAGAGATAAGGAAATTAAACTTTTTTTATTATCTTTGGACACCAAATTGAACCGTTCTAGAGCATAATATTTTACATCTGGAATTTGGATCATTTATTATGATTTTTTTATTTGTAGGGGTTGAAATAGGGTGTGTTCCGGAAAAGACAGGGGTGCGGTACCTTCTGGATTTAATTTTGGCACTAAATAACCTTATAATCAACACTAATATTTTAGGTCTAGAAGTCATGTCATTTTTTATGATTTTTTCGATTATTAGGGGTTGAATTGGGGTGTGTTCCGGAGGTGCTAGGCGGGGTAAACTTTCGTGGGTACCTTCGGTCATCAAATAGATCCATTTAGAACTTTCAAATTTTAGTTCTCGCACAAAAAACTTGTGTGTAAATTGTTTTTTTTAAACGTTGAAAACTTCAGCGAGGTCTGAATTTCCTATTTTAAATGTGAATTTTCTCAAAATTAAATTTTTTAAATTCTAAATGTGTGAATTTTTATCTCAAGAAAAAATACAGATAGAAACTCACTATCAGCCGGAATTATTGCACATGCATTCATAGAACATAATTAATTTTAATAATATTTAACTGAATTATTATAAACAATTTTTATAAACGAATTATTATTAGTGTTTTTTCATCATAGAAAAAATCGTTTATTCCACGCTAGTTGCTAATATTTTTCATAAGAGTTATAATTTGTAACAAAAAATTAGCATGAGTTAACAACTATTGTTTTTATAAACATTTCTATAAACTAATTCTTTATAAACGAGTTTTTCTCATAGCTAAATTGATTTTTCTGAACAAAAGTGATTCACAATTGTCTTTAAAGCCATTTATATACCTTAAGCTTATCTAAAATAAACAATATAGATTGTTTATAACAATTTAGTTAAACAAGTCTCCTAATCGGCCGTTTCCTCGTAGAAAAAAATGTTTTTTCTTCAATAATTATTAGAGTGACATTTATTGCGGTGACTAACCAACGAAATCAAATAAAGAATAATTTATATGATTGTTATAAACAATTTTTTAAACAAAACTATGATTTATTTTTTTTACATGCAAAAAGGACGGTTTTCCACTGAAATTATCCGACAATAAAATAACAGTGATTCCAAAATTGGATATGGGACATTAAATAATAATTTGTGTATTTGTTAATAACAATTTTAAAACAATGCGTGACAATCTGCGGTTGGTCGTAGAAAAAAGTTATTTTTTCTTCAATTATTTTTGTGATAATCGTATTTGTGTTATTGTATCAATGAGAAAATTGATACTTATAATAATAATAATGAGATTATTATAAAAAACTTAAAATAAATTAGTTGAGAGTCACTTGTTCTTCATTTGTTATTCATGAAGTTACGTACAAAATAAATGAAAGATAAGTAACTTCTGAATATGCAAGTACAGCGTTATTGCACCTTATTTTCACTTATTCCTCATTTATTTTTCAGGAAGTTGCATAAAACAAATAAAAAATAGGTGACTTCTAAAAACGCAAGTACAGCGTTATTGCTATGGACAGTTTGCTACAGAAATTGTTATTAACAATTACGGAAATTATTATTTAATGTCCCATATCCAATTTTGGAATCACTGTTAGTTTATTGTCGGATAATTTCAGTGGAAAACCGTCCTTTTTGCATGTAAAAAAAATAAATCTTAGTTTTGTTAAAAAAATTGTTTATAACAATCATATAAATTATTCTTTATTTAATTTCGTTGGTTAGTCACCGCAATAAATGTCACTCTAATAATTATTGAAGAAAAAACATTTTTTTCTACGAGGAAACGGCCGATTAGGAGACTTGTTTAACTAAATTGTTATAAACAATCTATGTTGTTTGTGTTTGATAAAGCTTAAAGTATATAAATAGCTTTAAAGACAATTGTGAATCACTTTTGTTCATAAAAATCAATTCAGCTATGCGGAAAACTCGTTTATAAAGAATTCGTTTATAGACATTGTTTATAATAATTAAGTTAAATATTATTAAAATTAATTTTGTTCTATGAATGCATGTGCAATAATATCGGCTGATAGTGAGTTGCTATCTGTATTTCTTATTGAGATAAAAATTCACAAAGCTAAAATGGTCAATTTTGTCACTATATTTGTTTATATATTGTAGCTCTGTGAAAAAAATTTAAAAAAAGCAAACCACAATTCTCTTAAAAATTAATTGCTGAGCATTTCTAAAAAAAAACTTTTAAAACGGTTAAGAAATACGACCTGTGGGCGATTATGAACAGTAAATTCCTATTCCAGACCACTGTGCGGCAGTATAGACTTCACCATCTTCGTATGGCTGTGTCTATAATACTATATTATTGGCGTAATACGTTATAGGCATGAAAAAATTTCCCGCTAGAAATTTCAAGCGACATACTCGCACACACTTATAAAAGTATATGTCTATTCTGTACATTGTTCTAGAATTTTCTGTTGGAGGGGGGATTCAACCATTTTGACCCTCCTCCCCTGACTATATCATTAAATATATGTTTCAATTTCATCAGTATCCGTTTATGGAAGCATTCTAGTGAAAATGAGGATCTTCATCAGGACACTGCTCCTTGTGATCGTAGTTCTAATCTATTTTCATGGTAAGTGTACCTAATTTTTTAATTAAATTATATAATTTCGAGTTGGATTAGGTTCAAAAACTTGAATGTCACGGTTTCGCTGTGTATGCACTTAAATTTTAAAGTCTATTATATTGTTTTTGCTGGTGATCAGTAATAAAAAATTAGAAATTCAAAATGGTTTACTTCAATGTAGAGTTTTTGGAATATGTTGAACGTAAAATTTCTTAAGCTTAAATAAAGAATTTTGAAAAGGTTTAATTTCACATATTTTTTCTTAAAACGTGTTCAACTTTTACAAGTTAGATTTTCAGATTATTCGATGCTTTCAATAGCCTTTAGTTTAAAATTAGTGTATCTAAAACGCAATCTCTCCAATTTTTTTGTACTTTCTAAGGAATCTAATTCAAAATCGTTTCATTGTCAGTGCTACAGCATAGAAATATTCATTGTTGAATGTTGAGGCTGGCATTCATTCGTTTCAATATCACAATAATCTTTATTTTCTATGCAGAGTTAAATTCTTCTGAGGAAGAAACACCACGATATAGACAAAGACGAAGACCTCAACAACAATAATCACAAAATGAACATCAACAACCACCACAATATCAACAACTACAACCACCACAATATGAATATCTAGAACCACCACAACAACATTCATAATATGGATATCTACAACCACCACGACAAAATTCACAATATGGATATTTACAACCACAACAAAATTCAAATATGGAAATCTAGATCCACCATAACATCATTCACAATATGAACATCTACAAACACCACAGCAAGAACAATCACAACAAGAATAACCGCTACAACGAGGACGTCCAAAAAAAGACTACCCTTCACGACGACGAGCAAAAGAAGAACCAGCAGAACTACCCGTAGTCCATCGCATTCATCAGCCATTAATTGTCGATTGTTTTGACCAGAAAATTTAGGTTTCTGTAGCAATGTTTGACGGTGTAATAACAGCGATTGAGTGTGAACTTATAGCTGAAAAAAATTTCATTCCGGATACTGATTATCGGAAAAAGCACGACTATGATATCCGTGAATGTAGTCAAGGTGTCGTAAAATGTGTTGCATATATGCATGAAAATGGAGTAGTTTTCGGAACGAAGCCTCCACTAAGCCCTTACGTGCACTATTCAGCAGGTATATAAATATGGTATATAATAAATAATAATTGATAATAAGGTCTTTGATGCACCTTAAACCTAATGAAAGAACTGAGATGGCCTCAGACTCACCACACTGTTGACATTATTTCACACTTCATTTTTTAAGCGATAAAACTGCTTTCCTATAGTCATTCAAAATAATGATGATTAAGATACTATTTTTCACAAATTTCTGCACAAGTAGGCGCGCGGAGGTCGTAAAACTTTACTGTTTTCAACTAATTAAAAAAGTAATTGGTCTTTCCAGAAGCGGCGAAGCCTTTTTTCTCTAGGTGGGGGCAGAAGCTCGGACAGGAGCTCGGACATGAGCTCGGACAGGAAAATAAACTGATAATATTGAATGACACATTTTGTACATAGTATAATAATATTTTACTGAATAAAAATTGTACATAAATACTAATAAATGAACAATAAATAGCAAATAATAAATTATATAAAATATAAGTTGAAATTTTGTATTGCCAGTTTTCGCAAAGATTTTTGAGGATTTCAGAAAGATTTGGCAAAGATTTCACAAAAATCTAGATGATTTCTCAAAGATTTCACAATTTCAAAATATTTCGTAAAGATTTCTTATAGACTTGAAACATTTTGAAAAGAATTTAATGATTTCCCAAACATTTCACAAAGATTTTAATCATTTCTTAAATATTTCAAAGTAGATTTCCGATAGATTTAGAAGATTTGACAAAGACTTCAATTATTTCCGAAAGGTTGTAATATTTTTACAAATATTGCTAAATATTTCTTCAAGATTTTAGAAAGAGTTCACAAAAAAGAGAGAGTCAAAAGACTTTGCCAAGACTTGAATCATTTTCAAAAAATTTCACAAAGATTAACATCATTTTTACAAATTCAGTGAAACCCTTCATAGCCCTCCCTTCTGATTTCCGAGAATCGACGCCGCGCCGGAGATTGGTGTAACAGGAGCTGGGCGGGGTGTGCGGGGTCTGCGGGGTCTGCGGGGTCTGCGGTTGTCACTCAGGCGAGCAATGAGGCATCAACAAACAAAAGAGGAGCGGGTTATAATGAGTTAGTTCCCACCCACCGTCAGCCCCAAAATTATTGCTATAGAAAAATTTCACTGTATTACCAAATATTTCGCAAAGATTTCACAAATATTTCGGATATTTTAACAAGATTTCACAACTGCATAAATGATTTCCCAATGATTTTACAAAGATTTTAATAATTTCACAAATGTTTCAAAAATATTTCAAAGATTTCACAAAGATTTCAATGATTTGCAAAAGATTTCAATGATTTTCAAAGATTTCAATGATTTGACAAAGATTTCAAATATTTCGCAAAGATTTAAAGAATTGCACAAACATCAAATATATCAAAAATATTTCACATATTTCACGAAGATTTCAACGATTTTCTAAGCATTTCACAAAGATTTCAAATATTCAGAAAGATTTAAGATGGGTTTAAAACATTTGACAAACACTTCAATGATTTCGCAAAAATTTCAACAATTTAAAAAATATATTAAATTCGTCTATAATGCTTCCAAAGGATCTTAATGATATCCAAAACATTTCAAATGTTTTGAAAAGATTTGGAATATTTCGCACAGATTTCACAAAGATTTCGGAAGGATTTAAAAATTTCATGAAGGCATAAAAGATCTCCCAAATTCTTCAATAATTTCACAAATGTTTTCAAAATATTTATAAAGATTTCACAAAGATTTAAATGTCTTCTCAAATATTTCGCAAAAATTTAAACAAATTCACAAATTTTATTAAATATTTGAAAAATATTTGTAATATTTTACAAAGATTTCAGTGATTTTCGAAAGATTTTAAATTTTTCGCAAAGATATCGGACAGATTAAAAGTATTTAATGGAATTCAATGATTTTCCAAAGACTTCAAAAATTAAAAAATTGTACACAAAGATTTCAATTATTTCCCAAAGATTTCAAATATTTATAAAGATTTCGGATGTATATAAAAGATTTTACGAAGATCTCAATGATTTTCCAAAGATTTCACGGATTTCAAGGATTTCTCAAAGATTTCAAAAATTTTATAAATATTTCCAAATATTTGAAATATTCTACAAAGGTTTCAATGATTTCCCAAAGATGTCAAACATTTTACAAGGATTTAAAACATATGGCAAAGATTTCAATGTCTTCCCAAAGATTTCAAAGATTTTAAATATGAATTTAATCATTCGATTTCAGAGTAGTTGAATTTTCAACAAAGTAAAGGAATTCTCAATAAAAAATATTAATTTTCTACGAGTAAATATTTTCAAAAACTATAAATAAATTTTTAACTATCTAGTGGAATTTTCATCTAGAATATCAAGTGTCTAGGAATAAGGCAAACATGAAAAAACATTGATTTTAACCAAAAAAGTGAATTGTTAACCAAGAAGATTAATTTTTTTACAAAAAAAAAAAATTTCAACAAATTACATCAATTTAAAACTAAATAGTTTAAACAGTAGATGCGACATCATTCCACATATTATTTGATTCATTTTTATTTTCTGTTTTTTTTTGTTGCTTGAAATTTTCAACTAAAGAATATTAACTTTCAACAAAAAATAAACTACTTAAGGTTGAATATTAATTTAAATAAAAAAGTAAATTTCCACCCAATCAGTTGAATTTTTAACGAAATAGTTTTATTTTAATTAAAAAATTAATTCTTAACAACAAAAATTTAACTAAAATCGTGAATCTTTAACGAAACATATGAACTTTTAAAAAATTAGTACAAATTCTAACCAAGTAGTTGAATTTTCCACTTGAAAATATGAATTAAAAAATTTATAATTTTATCAAAAAAATACTTAAATTTTCATGTAAATGCTTAAATCCTCAACTAAATCAGAATAAATTCAACCAAAAAGTTGCATTTTTAACTAAAAAAATTATATTTTTTCAACTATTTTTTTCACATTTTTTTCAAATCCAACTTATGTTTACGTAAAACGTAATATTAAGTTGAAAATTTGGGAAAGTAAATGAGAAGCACTAAGAAACGTTTGTCTGGTCCTAGATTTTTATAATTATAAAAAAAGAAAAAAAAATGTTACGAAAGAAAACTTTTTGATAATTGTACAAATTTAAGACCAGGCCAACCTTTTTTAGTGCTTTATATTTTTAGTTGTCAAAATTTTCAACTCGACATCGCGTTTCGTATGATCGTAAGCTGGGCTTGATGAAAATGTAAAAAAAAAACTTTTGAGGTTACACTCACATGGCATCGAATTCTTTTCCCGCTAGGACATTTTTTCAACATTTATTGCAAATTGTTTGCCTGACTCAATAGTATATTTATATACTTGATTTAAACACTTTTCCTGGTAGATGATACTTCCTGAACTTATTTTTTTTGCAATTTTTTTATTCCAATAGTTTAATCATAAAATCTCCCGTTCGAAACGAAAAATTAAGACCATTAGTTCAAAGCCACCCTAGTAAATTTTTGACGAACTTAGCCGTCGACTGGTGTCCCTAATCCTTAGCGGTAAATTAAAGTATAAAATTAAAAAATTAAATGTATTGTCAATTTAAATAGAAAAAACTCTTGCCTTTTGGTGTGACGCAATGAGCCGTAGCGAGCCGTGAGCGAAATGGTCGTAACCCTTCCCAGGATTACTGGAAACTGAAGAAAAGAATGTCAGAAACACTTTCTAGAAGCCAACCTGCTGAAAGTGGTGAGCCCTGTGAAAAAAAAACAATGCAATCATATGTCAATTATGTTATATTTCCGAAATGTGAGTTTCCGAATAAAATCTGAATAACCCGAAAATTACTTTTATTTACTCATAGTATAATGTTAATTTTATAGAACAGTGAAAGTAAATTTTGACCAAGGTCTTAAATTTTCTTTTACTACTTGACTTTTTAAAACAAGCTATCCAAAATATACTGATTCAAATAATAAAATAAAATATAGTGCGAGTGACTAAATGGAAATCCTACTAAATCCAATTCATGGCTACTTCGCCGCTTTTTATGAAAGTGGAAAATTCTGGAATTTGTGAAATCTCCATCTAATTCAATCCGAAGCAAAATAAAAAAAAATTTGTTTCGATGAGGTATAAAACTTTAACCTAAAACATTTTTATCTCAGATATTTATTTTTCGAGATTTTTTCAAAAGAACTATTTTTGTACAAAAATGGTTAATAATTTAATGTCTATCAAATTTCGCCAAAAATCTTTTTGAGAATTTTAAATGGGATGCAAATGGAACTATAAATAAATGCGTAATAAATTTGTTTCTGAATTGCTAAGTTGAACTTCTTCTAAATGAAACATATTTTGGGCTTTTTTCGAAATCTGCGAGATTTTTTCTTATTTTAAAAAAGAAGCTATTATAAGATCCATCAAGGAGAAGGAGGATATTTGATTAATCACTTATTTCCAAAACAAAATGTTTGTTTATTTTATGATGTGAGACCTTATTTAAAAAACCTTATTTATAAAAAGCTAAAAGGCTGAACATGACAAATATTATTATGTTTCTTCCTTTAATTTGTTTATTTACTATCTAATGAAACGCAAAATAAATGATAAGATGCATTATTGTATTATAATTTTTCCTTGAGAAGAAATGACTTGTAAATGGGTCATTGTTTGTGTAACGGAGAACTTGAGCATCGATATTATTTAAACTTTTTTTTAATAATATAAGATAAAATAAAACGTACTCATGATGTTAATGGCTTGAAATTTTAATTTTTGCAAAAGATTAAAAAAACACAAGAAAATAAAAAAAAATGTTGTTTTCTAAATTTTTTCGCCAGCTTAACATTTTTACCAAATTTTTTACCATCTCTGGTAATTTATCAACGAGTTTTTGTAAGCCATGGTCAGGCCAGACCTTGAAGTTTATTATAATGCTACTCAAATGACTTTGAAATATTTTTCCAACATTATACTTTGGATTTCCTTAAGGATAATAAATTGGGCAATATTGAGGCGTCACGAATAATTAAATTTTTATTTTTTTTAGTAGGAAATATAACTTTCATTTTTAAAACTGAACCAGGGCAGTCTGGACAATGACGTTTTGACTGCTTGAACTAGTTTCAAAGATACAGCTATAATAGTAATAATAATAGTAATTAGTGTTTACTGTTTGTGGTTATAAAAATTATTGTTTCAGCGAATATTCATATTCATAAGTGAAACCAATTTTTTTAAACGCAAGGTTGAATACATTGAGCGTGTAATTAAATCTAAGTTTTTCCTTATGAAGCAGTAACTTTTAAATATTTTATGTACATTTATACATAGTGAATTAATCATTTGCAATTTTTAATTCTTAATAGATTTGTAAGTAGATCATTTTTTTAAAAACGATTGAAATGGGGAAATAAAACTGATATTGACGGTTAAAATATCAGGGTGGCTTATTCATTTAACAAACAAAAATTAGGATCAGCTAATTTTTGGTAAAACTTTTTTTTTATTCTTGTTATAAAAAATAACTTTTATACGTTTATCAATTTTCCACCAATGCATACAAAATGATACAAAGTAACTCTTTTTAAAAATATATATGGTTTTATATTTGCAGGATTATGTGAATTTTAATTAGCATAAGATTCTATCAATCAAATCATGTAGTTTTCCTGTAAATAATCCCTGATGAGAAGATCTAAATTGGTCTCGAAACATGTTGGATCCATAGTAGTATAAAGAGGACGGAGAGAGAATAAGGAAAAATGAGAAGTTGGTTTAGGTTGACTCTTTCCCTTTTGTCTCTTTTTGTCCTTTGTTAGTTGTCTCTCTAATGAACCGAAGGGGAGATATGTTCGAATCTGGATTTAGTGATTCTGGAATTAGCGTTTCTGAGAATTGACGCTGAGCCGAAACTAAATCCTGATTTGACTCTAGTTTAGAAATATAATTTTGAATTGTGAATCGTTTTCATGCTCTGATATCAGAGCATTAAATTATTGTGAAATAAAAAATGAATTTCTAACAAAGTAGTTCATAAAAATAAGGATATTTTATTTTATTTTCAGACTGTGATATCACTGCGCTCAGCATTGGATTCATCTCGAGAGGAGCTGCGTCGTCTGAAAGAAGACTTTGGCGAATTTTCAGCCGAGAATTACGCAAACGTGGTGGAGAGACTCGCTCTAGAAAATCACGTATTGCGACGAAAGATTCTCAGCAGAAGCGAATTTTCCAGTGATGCCGCCACCAGCCCTCCTCCACTTGCTGTAACGATCAAAGAGTGAGTTTCGCATATATTTTCCATCGTTGTACACTAGGGTGGTCGAAATTTGTTCTCTCGATTTTTCATGCATATTGCCCAGAAATTTGTTCGAGTCCATACAAAAATTAATCCATTTTTTTTCAATTTCACCCCATAAGCCTGTTTTATAGGGTCCAGAAAAAACCCCATTAGTGTTAAAAAGGGTTTTGCAAGTTTTCGGAGCTAATTATGATTTTTTTGCGGGGTTTTAAATGAAAATTGTTTCTAGTGCAAAAAATGCGATTTTATACTGATAATTAGATGTTTTCATAAAATGTTTAAACAATTTATTATAGTTTTTCGCAATTTTCTCCTAGAATAGAGTTAGAAAGTGACCGTTTTTTCAAAAATGTTCTACATTTTGTCCTTTTTTTAATTATAATGAGGTAACATCTAATTATTGTTTTTCAAAATAATTATTTAAACAATCTATTATTGTTTATAACTATCTTCTCTTAGATAATTGCTACAAATGTTCGGTTTTTTTTGAACTCTTAAACTTTTGTCTACTTTTCGCTTTGTGAGGTAATAATTAATGCAAGTTAGCAAACATTTTTGTTGCATTTTGAACAAAAAAAAAATCATTTTCTACCAAGAAAGACGAATTGTCAACAAAGTACATATATTTCCTACCAAAAAATGTATGTACTACCAGAAAATATGAACTTTGAACAAATGACATAAATTTTCAACTATGAATATGTTGAATCATAGATGTGATGTTAGTCCAAATTTTATTTTATTAGTTTTTAGTTTATATCATTTTCAATTTTAAGAATTTTTAACTAAATAGTAAACTTTTTAAACAAAAAGGATCAATTTTTAACAGTCAGTTAAATTTTCAACAAATTTTTTAAATTTTCAGTGAAAAATATTAATTTTTAACAAAAAAAAACGAACAAAAAGAACTAACTTTTAACTAAAATTATAAATAATTATTTTTTAATTTATCTGCTATATCATCAGAGATTGTACCTTACCAATAAAGATTAACTTTCTACAGAAAGAGATACATTTTCAGACCGAAAAATGAGTGTTTAACGAAATAGTTGAGTTATCAGTCCAAACAAAATTTGTTGAGAAAGAAACAAATTTTCAATGAAATTGATGAATTTTTAAGCCAGAAAGACGAATATTCAACAAAACAGTTGAACTTTTAACAAAATTATTACATTATAGGGAAAAAGTTTAATTTTTAACCAACAAGAAAAGAATTTTGTACTAAACTTATGAATCTCTAATAAAAACATTAAATTTTAAGAAAGTAGTTAGACTTTCAATCAAGAAGTTGGATTTGTTGCCTGAAAGGATGAATTTTCAACGAAAATTGTAATAGTTGATATTTCAGCGAAAAATATTTTTAATTAGTTTTCTTACGTACAATATTTCCGCGAAAACCCCAGTAGCTAAGCGTCTCACGACCCTACAATATTAGGATAAAAAATAATTGCAATTTTCACCTATAAAAGAGAGCGAAAACACAAGTCTCTAAATATTTATTGTTAAATTAACAATGTACCCCCTGAGATATTTTTTTTATAAAGTTCGCCTCTATCTGTATTTTGAAATTAGTTACAATCAGCAATGAGATTCAGTTGAGTAATTTAGACTAAATGTAGGTATTAGGTGAATTAATGATTTTAAAGCAATCGTTTTTTTTTACTAGAACATTGTCACTAATTAACCCTTTCGTTAGAAAATAAAAACTGTTTATATTTTCCAACATTTTGTTACGGATTTTACAGAAATTCTTACATGATTTGAGAACGTTGTATATGATTTACAGAAGTTAACTTAAGCGAGATTTTTTTGTATAGAAAAAATATGACTATCAGCACGCGTGTGTAATAATGAGAAACCGTGCTTTGAATATTTGTTTAAAATTTAGAAAACATTAAAAATACATTTTCAAGGTATTTTCAGACAAACTATGCTTTAAGGTAGAATTAAATTCGACTAATTGAACTTTATTCGAATTTTTAAACTATAAAATTATAAATTTGAATAAAAAATATCAGTTATTAACCAAAAATAGAATAGTTAAATTATCATTTAAAAAAATTAATTTTCATTAATACGTAAATGCATTTTCTACAAAACGGATAAATCTTTTAACAAATTGTTGAATTTCAGGCCAAACAGATGAATTCTCAATTAAAACAGATTCATTTTCAACCATATACTTGCATTTTTAACCAAAAAAATTTAATTTCTACCAAAACAGACGACATTTTATTTTCAACATTTTATTTTATTAATTTTTTGCTTATATCTTTTTGATTCTAAGATTCTTTAACTCTGTAGTAGAATTTTTAAACAAAAATAATCACTTCTTAACCAAAAATATATTAATGAAATCTGGATCGAGGAGAATTAATTCTCAATAAAAAAAAATAATTTTCTGCAATTACCTTTATTTTGGACCAAATATTTAAATTTTCAACCTAAACAATGTGATAAAAGGTTCCATTTACCGCGTTTTTTGGACAAAAAAATTTGACATTTATGCTCAGGATGAAATTTATCACATTCCATTTAATTAATTTTCGCCATTTCTACTAGAAATGTGAGCATCTCTTTGCATATTAATCCTGTAATATGACAAGTTTCACTTCACAATTTTGCTTTACACGTTGGTTGAAAATTAGTTTTTTAAATTAAAAATTAATTTTGTTAACTAGCAATTTAATCCATTTTTTGTAGACATTTCTGTTATAAACATTGAATCTTTATAGTAGAAAATTAATTTGTTTCACTGAAAATCGAACTATTTGGTTTGAAATTTAATTTCATATTTTTAAAAAGTCATTTCACTAACTAATAATAAAACTATTCTATTTTTTGTTACAAATTTATTTTCCTAATTGAAAATTTAATTGAAAAGTAAAACAATTTTCATAAAGATATTGAGAGTTGGGGTATTATTCAAATTTGTTTACGAAGTTAACTAAGATTGTCTTTGTGATGACTCTTTTCTAAGTGATTTGTTAAATTTACCAGAATTATTAATTATTAATTATTGAAAGAAGTTTCATAAAAAGTTTAGAATTTGGCTATTTTCAACGAATAGGGTCAGTTTTTTACTAAGGTTTAGTTACAATGCAACTACATACGAGTTTGTCTGAAGTACTTGCATTTGCCTAAAAATTTGGTCAAATGAGAGGAAAACTGCAGAAAACCATCTCCCGAGTTTAGTCGGGTTTTCAAAATTCGAGTACACAGCCCGGTCTTTCGTCGCATATGGTACCAATGCGAAGTCGTGTATAAATAGATTTTATTAAAGTAAAAATGATTATCGTGGCATTTTCTTGAACTTAATTTCCAAATAGAATAATTACAAGCAAAGGAGCGGGTCGCGCGCGTAGCGCGCGTGAGAGCTTCTAGTTGTTTTTGAAAATTGATTTCATCGGTCGAAATTTTAACGGTTTTCGGTTGAAGTTAGTTCTTTTTTTGAAAATTTGACTGTTTGATGTCAAATTCTTTCTGTAGGTTGAATATTCCACAATTTGGTTAAAAGTTTAACTATTTGGTTGAAAATTTAATTATTTTGTTAAAAATACAATAATTTTGTTATAAAGTTCTCTTTTATATTTACAAATTGAAAAATTTGGTTGAAGGTTTTTTTTGGCTTGACAGGCAAATATTTGTTGGTTGAAAATTCATTTTCATATGAAAATTCATCTCTTGGTAGAAAATTAATATAACTATTAGATTAAAACTATCTATTTGGTTGAAAATGAAGTCTTTTTACTTAAAGAGTAAATTATTTGGTTGAAATTTGCACTATTTTGTTAAAAATGAACCTATTTTTTTGAAAATGCAATCTTTTTACTTAAAAGTTCAACTATTTGGTTTAAAATTTATATTTTTTATTTAGAATTTGTTCTTTTATTACAAATTTAATTATTTTATAAAAAATACAACAATTTTATTATCTTTATCCTTTTTACTTACAAATTTAAAAATTTCTTTAAATGTTTTTTTTTGTTCGACCGACGAATTTTTGTTAGTTGATGATTCGTCATTTTTATATGAAAATTCCTCTCTTTACTCTTTTGGTGAAAAATTAATATAATTAGTTGAAAATTCAACGGTTTGGTTGAAAATTTGTGTATTTTGTTAAAAATCTAAATTTTTGTTGAAAATTCGACTATTACATTTAAAAAAATCAATTTTGTTATAAATGAAATCTTTTTAATTGAAAATTGAGCTATTTAGTAGAAAATTTGTATAGTTTGTGGAAAAGCAAGATTTTCACTTTGAAATTCCACTATTTTGTTGAAAATGCAATATTTTTACTTAAAGAGTCAATTATTTGGTTGAAACTTTCACTATTTTGTTAAAAATTATCTATTTTTTGAAAATGCATCCTTTTTACTTAAAAGCTCAACTATTTGATTAAAAATTTACGTATTTCATTGAAAATATATATTTTTTATTCGAAAATTAATTTTGTTGGTAGAAAATTAACCTTCTCAGTTTAAAATTAATCTTGGTTGACAATGTGCATATTTTTGGGGAAAATAATCTATTTCTGTGGAAAAAATATTTTTACTTGAAAATTAAACTGTTTGGTTGAAAAGTGATGTATCTTTTGAAAATTCATCTTTTGCGGCAAAAAATTATTCTTCTTCGTTAAAAATTTTTATATTTTATTGAAAATTCTTTTTTTTTGGTAGAAAGTAAATATTCGAAGAAGTGTTAGGAATTTAAAGCGCTGCAAATTGAATTGAATATATTCCCAACATTAATTTTATTTTAAAGAATTCTTCCAATATTTTCGTGACAGGTAAAAAAATCTTTGTCTTCTTTATTTAAGATGTTTAGTACAAAATTTGAAATATTTTAGGCCCTGTGTTTCATACCTATATTAATTCATCTTTTTTTAGATACGATTTTAATAAGAATAAGCAAATTTAATAAATCTGCTAAAAAGTTTATCATGTCAGATTCGCTCGACTGGTGTGAATTACCATAAGCCGGGGCCAACTGGGTCACGCTGGGGAAACGGGCCACTCATAATATCATATTTTATCATTTTATTTATCTTTTTTTGAATGAAAATATGAAGAATCTTTCAATGTTTTCTTTAAAATGAATGTCAAATTATCATTTAGAGGCTGCTTGATTTAGATTCGTTCTAACGTTTCAATAAAAAGAATATTTATATAAGGTTTTCATTTGATGTACTTTGTGCTGTAGAATGGTTATTATCAAAAGTTCCGAATTATTGGAGGAAAAATGAATATTGTCAGACATTATGTCAAGAATGTGGGATTCACCCGTTTCTTTAAATAATCCATTTAGAAGTTTCAAAATGCTATTTGAAAATCCAAACAGGCAAAATTTCCTGAATTATTTTCTTATTTTGTGTTTAATTTACTTTAAATAATAACAGAAACTTACCATTTATGGTATTTTGCCTTTCAGTATTACAGAATAGCGGTTTTTGCTTTTTTATTGAAAATGGACGCCATAGTTCGACCCTGAGGAATAAAGATGAACACATTTTGTATTGCAATAACCAGTTACTTATAGCTAAATTAAATGTTTTAACTTTATGATATACAAAGAAATGGGTCAGAATATATAATTATATATTTAAAGAATTATTATTAAATTATGATTCCTTTCTGTAATTTATTATGAAAACTTTTAAAGCATCACCCACTTAGCCCCATCTTGCAGTATGCGTTCTGGACACATCAAGCATAATTAAAAACGCAGCGCATTCGCGGCAAACTATTAATAAATCGTGTGCGAACTCCCACATGACGTCTGACTCATCCTGTATTCAATTGTTAGCCCAACAGAACCAGGGGTGTCAAGCATCGTCATGGATACTACCGAGGATCAAACCGTCGTCGACGGACCATCGGAGCAACTGATTCCAGAAAAAGAAGCCCCACCCGACGATTCTCAGCAGGAAGTATCTCCAATTCCAAAAGTTATGGGGGAATCCTTCGGCGAAGAGGCTGTGATTAGTGAAGACAAACCTTCCACAGTAGTATCTCACAATCCTGTTGAAAATCTCGAAAACTCGAGCAACGATCTCCTCGATGTTCCTGACAGAGATTTGGAAGATCTAAGTCTAAAGTCCGCCTCAGACGGGGAAAATTCTGTCTTCACAGACAGTCCGGAGAACCAACATCCGGAGGCGAAACCGAACGAATCGGAAAATGAATCTGAGGAATTGGATGATATCGAGCTCATCTTCACGACCGATGAGACATGCAGGGATGTAGGGCTCCAGGAAGATTTGGTTTCCATCACGGAAAATGAACCCTGGCAGCAAGCTTCTGGTCAACCAGTTTTGCTGAAATATACCAAGTCTGCCGAGGGAGACTCCATGGTTTGTAACGGCGACAAAACCAGCTCTGTTGAAGAAGCTATGTCTTCGCAAAGCTCCAGCATTGATCGCGAAGAGAGCGTGGACAGATTTGATGAAAGCTCGAATACTAGATTGAACAAACTGTGGTCCCAGTGCTCTGTTTTGGTCGAGACTGATATCAGCAAGTGCGGCGTCCTCGAGGAACCAGATCTATCTTCTAGGCATGCTATCAGGAGGAATACTCTGGCGGCTCCTCCTATGACTTATCGGTAAGTCTATACTCACGTTTACACTCTTTTAACACCTCAGGGTGCATAGTCTTTAGTAGATATTCAAGGAGCATTCTAGATCAAGATTCCTACCTTAAATTCGAGACAATTCTACAGGTGAAGTGGTTCGTGTCCGTGCTAAATTTCTAGATTATTCTCGATGGCGTCACGAAATTATATTGCGCAATCTTGAAATTAGAAGTTGCGTAAACAACTTCTAGGTTATTTATTATCTCAATTTAGCATTTTGCGTCAACAGTTTCAAGACTATATTTTGATTTCTCGTTGCATTTTCTACTCGCTTCATATATTTATAAGATAAAAAAGGAAAAATCAAAATATACCCTTAAAAGTGTTTAAGCGAAAGGTTTAGTTAAGATAATAACTAACCTTGAAGTTGTTTACGCAAATTTGTCTCACACAAATGCACTATAAAATTTGATGATGTCATCGAGAACATTCTAGAAATTTAGCACGGACACGAGCCATTTCAACTGTAGAATTATCTCGAAATCGGCAAGGTAGGCAAAAGATAGGTGCAATGCGAACTTTTTGGTTGAAAATTCATATTCTTGGGTTGAAAGTCGAGTTCGTTTGTAGAAAATTAATCTTTTTGATTATAAATTCATCTTTTTGTTTGAAATTTCAACATTTTGCTTAAAGATTGATCTATTTGTCGATAATTCAATATATTTCATCTTGAAATCATAGGATTTTAAAGCGTTTCAAATTAAATTCAATATTTTAGCCACATCAACTTTTTTTTTTTAATTCTTCCCCTATTTTTGTGACAAATCCCCCTATTTCATCTGTTTTGAGAGCCTTATGAACAGTGAAGTTTGAAATATCGAGAAGACTTTCCTTCTGATTTGTTGCTATTTTATTTTAAAAGCAGGACAATTAAACAAATTCTCAGTGTGTATTTATCAAAGTTAAAGTTTAATCTCCGCAAACTTAGACCGACTTTCTGAACCACAGTAACGCATGGGAAATTTATAGAAACTGTTTGCCAACTCTATTTAAACTTTTAACACTGTAGCGTGTTATATTAAAACTTTTGAAAGTCTTACAGTATATTTTAGTGCAAGCGCATTTTATGTGACGTAGTTTTGAACTCTCTTATTAGAAACTTCCTGACAATCGCTTCTAAACTCTCCCGCATCATTGACTTCCGGCAAAAGTAACATTTCTAAATGTTGCCTAATATTTTATTTGAAAAAATATTCCCCTCCTTTCCTATTTTCAAGAAGCTTCTTTTTCCTTCTGTTGTCAAAAAACGACCCTTTTTTTCGCCTAATTGCGAACTCAATTAATAGAATTGAATAAAAAAATCATAGTATTTTTGTTTGAAAAGTCTACTATTGTAAGTTTGGTTCAGAATTCATCTATTTGAATTTAAAATTTCTACTTTTCGATTGAAAAATTAATTACTTTGTTGAAAATTTAACAGTATTTTGCAAAATTCGTCTTCTTGGTTTGACAATTCAACTATGTGGTTAATTATTCAACTGTTTAATCATTAAAGTGTAATCTTTTTTGTTTAAAAATTCCACCATTTGTTTAAACATTTTTTTTAGAAAAGTAATTTTTCTAACATAAAAATGATTTGGTGTTTTTTTTAGAATTCAACTGTTTTGCATTTCAAAAAAATATTTTTTTTTAGATAAAATATCGATTATTTTATTTTTTGTTGAGAATTAATTTGCTTTGGTTGTAAATTCAAATATTTGATTATAAATTGGACTACTTCGTTCAACTTTTTTTAAAGATTGATCTCTTAAGTTGAATTTTGTCCTTTTGGCTGAAATAAATGTTTTTGATTTACGATTAAAATTTTCTTTGCGTTGAAATATCGAATTTTATATTCTTTATTGAATGTTCATCTTTTTTGGTTGAAAATTATTTTCTTTAACCGAAAATTTAAACTTTTAGATTGAAAATGCGCATTTTTTGGCTAAATTCATCTGGTTTTTATGTAAAATAAAAATATTTTTTGGTTCAAATATAGAGCATGTTTTTCTTTGAAAATACTTTTTTTTTTTAATTCAACTATTTACTTGCAAGTTCAACCTTTGGTTGAAGATTTATTTCTTTGGCTGCAAATTTATTTATTTTATTGCACATTTGTTTGTGTTTTTTAGCGGAATTCAACTGTTTTTGATTTAAAATAAAATTTTTCATATTTTGTTGAAATAGGGTCTATTATATGTTTGATCGAGAATTGAAAATTGATTGATTTGAAATAAAAGTCTTTATTTGGTTGAAATACTAACTATTTAGTTTCTTGAGCGTTCACAATACTAGTCTGAAAATTCAACCATTTGTTTGAAAATTCATGCATTTCTTTTTTTAGAAAAAAATAATCTATTTTTTTAGAAAAGAACTTTTTTGTCGAAAATTTAAATTTTCTGGTTGAAAATTCAAATATCTTTTACAAAATTGGTCTCTGGTATGAAAATTCATCTATTTGCTTGAAATGGTAACTGATTCAGGTTGAAGTTTAATCTTTCTATTTTAAAAATACGACAATATGGTTGAAAATGCGTCTTTATATGTTGAAAATTACAATTATTTGGTCAAACTTTAAACTATTTTTTTTTTTGAAAATTCGTCTCTTCTGCTTTAAACTTTAACCATGTGGTCCAAAATTAACTTTTTTCTGTAATTCAATTATTTGGTCGGAAGTAATATTTTTTCGACGAAAATTCATCTGTTTTGTTGCACATTCGTTTTTTTGGATATAGTATTCGTCATTTTGGAATGAAAATTCATTTATTTTGCAAAAAAGTCATATCTCCTGTTTGAAAATTTATCTCGTCGGATTTGAAAGTCTACAACTATATTTTAGTTTTAAAAATTTGTCTTTTTAGGTTAAAGTATTTCAACATATTTTTTAAAGTTTTATTATTATGTTAAAATTTAAAAAGTTTGTTCAAATTTCATCTGTTTTTTTTTTTTTT
>NC_046665.1:84982051-84987579 GCF_010883055.1 Belonocnema kinseyi | reverse complement strand
TTTTTTTTTTTTTTTGAAAATACGTCATCGGTTTTCTAAAACATGGGACTTTTATCTAAAAAGCTCGATTATTTTATTGAAAATAAATTTTTTTTATAAAAAATGATTTTGATTAAAAATTAAACTATTTTGTTTAAAATTCAATATTTTTCGACTTGAAATTTTAGAAATTTAAAGCTATTCTTATTTAATTCAATAGGGGTTCCTACATTAGTTTGATTAGCCTATTTCCATGAAAAACCACCCTATTTCCTCTGTTTTTAGATCATTTTGGGTTCTGAAGTATTTTTTAAGAATATGGTTATGAAAAGATTAATAGAAGAAAATACCCCGGTTTTTTCTCTATACAATTCGAAATTAATTTAAATTTTATTTCTCTTTCAGACCAATTATTCACAGGGAAGCTCTGGCGGCAGGTCGCAGGAAAAGTTCAGCTCCTTTGCGACCCGTGATGGATCGAAGTTGTGGAGCGAGACGCGAGTCAGGAGCACAAACCGACATTTCTGCACTTCCGGCACAGTGGCGTTCAGAAAGTTACTTGGCTCACAAAGTAGCTCATACTTTTACAACTTTACCCAGCAAGTTTGCACTTCCGGCTGGTATGCCCGGCAGACTCAAAGTCAACGACAAAACTCGAGAAGCTAGGAGAGTAATGCTTTCAGATATCAGCTTCACGAGCATGGTTCCCGAATTATCAAGAAGCGCCGATCACCTCTGTCACGATCCTCACGTTCAGGTAAAAAAAAATAGTCAAAATAAGCGTTAATGCGCCTACAAAAAAGGGTGTCCTATTATTATTTAATACACTCCATTACCCGCCCCCACCCCCAAACACTTATCTAAATCTCCTCTCTCATTCTTTCTCCTTCTCCTTCTCCTACTCCTTCTTCTCTTCTTCCTCCTTCTTCTTCTCCTTCTTCTCTTCTTCCTCCTTCTCCTCCTCCTCCTTCTCCTTCTGCTTCTCCTTCGCAATCTCCTCCTCCTCCCCATTCTCCTTCTCATTCTCCTCCTCTTGTTCCTCCTCATCCTCTTGCTCCTCCTTCTCCTTATTGTCCTTCTCATTCTCCTCCTCTTGCTTCTCATTCTCCCTCTCCTGCTAATTCTCCTCCTCCTCCTCCTTATGCTTCTTCTCCATCACCTTCTTGCTAATGCAACTATTTTTCACTTTGCTTATAATGATATTTTTCAACTTCTTCGCCTAATTGGCTAAAAAAGCATAAGCGCTATCTAAAAAATCAACATTTTCATTGAATTAAAAATTTGGAAGGTCTCAAAGTATTTTAAATGATTTCTTAAATATTCCATGAGATTTTAAAGAATTCGACTCAATAGGACTTGAAGGATTTAATATAATTTTAAATCTTTTAGATTGTTTTTAAAAATCCCAAAGGATTTTAAAGGATTTTTTGAGATTTCATAGGATTTCTAAGTTACCAAAATTTATGTTAAAATGTACGGGTTCTCAATAATATACGGGTTTTCC
Organism: Belonocnema kinseyi; assembly: GCF_010883055.1. Classification (NCBI taxonomy): domain Eukaryota; kingdom Metazoa; phylum Arthropoda; class Insecta; order Hymenoptera; family Cynipidae; genus Belonocnema; species Belonocnema kinseyi. Next base: position 84,986,096 of record NC_046665.1, on the reverse strand, counting down.
ACAGTATGCCAAGAGGTTTCTAAAAATTTCACGAGATTTCAAAGATATCAACAGTTTCAAGAGGATTTGAAAGAATTTTAAAAATTTTATAAAGCTTGTAGATAATTTGAAAACATTCCAGAGAATTTCAAGGGATTTTATTAGACGAAAAGATATTTTATCTAATTTGAGAGGATTTTAAAGCTTTCGAAGTTTTTGAAGAAATTGGATGGTATATTACAAATTTCAAAGCTATTTATGGAATTTTACAGTATTTCAAGGGATTGGTAGGGATTTTACTAGATCAAAGCAATTTTATAGAATCTCAAAGGATTTAAAAGGTTTAAAAAATGTCAAAGAATTTTAAAGGATTTAGAATATTTTAGAGTATTTTATAAGATTCTAAGAAATTTCAAGAAGTTAAAAAAATTATAGAGATTAAACACATTAAATGAAGTTTTGAGGGTTTTCTAGAGATAAGAATTTCAAATGATTTCATAAAATTTCAGACGATTTAAAATATGTTAAGGAATTTTTACAGGGTTTACAGAATTTTGCCACATTTGAGTGATTTATGAAATTTTAAAAGAAATGTTAAGGGGCTCAATCAGATTTTATGACTTTTTACGGGATTTCATTATTTTTTAAGGAACTTCGAAAGATATTACAGATTTAAACATATTTTACGGAGTTTACTCGATTTTGGTTGGATTGCTCGATAGTTTATTAGATTTAAGGGATTTCGTGAGTTTTAAGGGATTTCAAATAATTTTAAAAAGATTAAATTTTCCAATTCCAGATAATTTCACAGGATTTCAAATAAATTAAAAGATTTAATAAAAACTGAAGACTTTTCCAGCGATTTCAGAGGATTTTAGCAGAATCCAAGGTGTTCCCAAGCTTTTAGGATATTTCAAACGATTTCAAGGGATTTAAGAACCTTTATCAAATTGTTTGGGGATTTACAGGTTTTTAGTGGATTAAAAAAATTCCATCATTTTTGAAGAAATGTTGACAGTTATTGAAGATTTCAAGGTGTTTTACGAAATCTTATTCGATTTTTGTGGGATCAATAGGGATTTCACAAAATGAAGGAATTTTATAAATTTCAAGAGATTTTAAAGCTTCCGAAGATTGGGGTTTCTTGAAAAACTTTTAAACCTTTAAAGATTTTCGAAAAATTACATAAGATTTAAAAAAATTAAGATTCCATAAGATTATAAGGAATTTCTGTAGATTTTCCGGAATTAAAAAAATAGCTATTTTGCAGATATGTCAGGATTTCAACAGAAATTGAAGGATTTAAATATTTAAAAAAAATATGAATTGAGCAAGCAATATAGAATTGTAAAGATAAGATTTGTTATTAAAATAAAGAAAAATTCTTTGGAAATTTTGTGATTTATAAATAATAATATCTAATGAAATATAACAACAGTTTACATATTATTGATGTTAATTCTTGATTAAATTAAATAAATTAAAATTTAATTTTTAAGATGAAAAACAAAACAAAAATAACTTAAATATTACTCGAATGAGACGATTTGGGAGTAGATTCGAAATGAATAAGTAATTTGATTGAAAACAGGTAGCACGTTCTTCAAGAATAGCGCATGCCGCTATACACTGCTGTATATATATGAGCGCTAAATACACTGCTAATACTGTCGCAGCCTCAGTGCGAAAGTGTCAGTGAAGCTGGAGAGAAAGACAGGCGGTGGGGTAGCAAACGAGTGAGGGTGTAAGAGAGGGTTAGATAACGAGAGTGTGAGAGGAAGAGAGAGAGAGAGAGGTGAGAGGGAGACAAGTGGAGTTCAGACCGTGCCATAAGAAATTACCACTTCAAAAATTATCTAAAGTTATTCAGAATTTTAAATGACGTATGAAAAGTTTTATTTAAGCAAAACGATAGCGATAACATTTCAGGGTAACGCTTCCTCTTCTCTATCTCTCCGTCGCTTTTTCTACTTCTCTCCCTATCGCCTCTCTCTTTCTCTCTCTCTCGCTCTTCTCTCCACCCTTTGCTCTTACACTCCCACTGAGACTGTGATAGCACTAGTAGTATATAGCGGCATGTGCTATTCTTGAAGGTCGTGTTTCGTACACGTACGTGAATTGATTTGCGATTTTGTATGTGATTTCTGAAGTGTTATGTATTTATTAAGTTTATTTCAACTATTTTTTATGTTGAAAGATTTCAAAGAAAAAATACTTATGGGGCATTATTCCTCAACTGCCCCAACTCAAAAAGTCATGTTTTTCGATTGTCTATAAATTCTGGGAATATGTTTGCCTACCCAACAGTAGTTAATCCACAAACTTATAGACCAGGATTACCAACCCTCCCCAAGTGAGGGGGGGTTGAATTTTCAACCCCAATGCCTGCAGGGGTAGTTTCAAACGCCTGTAACTTCCTTTCTAATTACGTGATTTAAAATTTTTATGAGGGTTTTGGAAAGTGCTTTTTACACGCTTTCATCATATTTTATTATTCATAACAAAAAAAATTGTTTAAACAATTTTTTCAATAAATCAATTGTTTATTTAACTTTTTTCGCAATTTAGGCATCTACGATTTTTTTTCTAAATAGTCTCAAAAGAAAGCTTGACTTTTTTACTATGAAAAATGTCTAATAAGAAAATGGACAAATTGAAATTCATTGAGTTACAGAGCCGGTTGTAGAGGGAGTCCTCGCGCTCGCACTCGGGCGTTATGCGGCAGCATACCGCGGAACAGTTTTCAAGTATGCCATTTTTTTGTATTACTCACATTGATCCAAAATTGCATGAAGTCATCGGAAAAAACTATTCAGTAATGTTAATCAGTAAGTTTGAAGAAGTAAAAAATTTTTAAAGTTATTATGAAAAAATATTAAGTAAAAAGCACTTTCTTAAAAATGAACAGTATTTTTCTGAAGACAAATGATTCCTCACTATTATAATTTATTATCCGACAATAATTTGTTATTGCTTTTGCAATTTTTTAAAACAAATACATGATTCAACCAACTTCTCACGTATAAAGTGTTTGAGTAAATAAAGTACAAACGGATTAGTAATTAACGCCTGTCGTCAGCCTACATCCTATCAAGTTATAGTTTCCAGAGTCTACCACGTGGAGGTGACAGTGCGATTTTAGACTCCTTTTATCTGCAAGATGATTCGGGGTGCTTAATTTTAGTGAGTCCCCTCGCCTCTCACTTTCTGCTGTGCTTGATTTTTGTGAGTCCCCTTGCCTCTCACTACACAACCTCTTTATGCTGTTCGCCTCTTCTTCGTACCAGCTTTCCACTTTCTTGGAGTACTATTCTGCTTTCGATTACGTTTAGGCTTCGGGAAAACCTCACTTTTCTCCTCATAGGAAAATCGTTTCAGATCCAGCTGTCCTTTTGCGTTCGGAGCGAATGAATGATATTTGAGTGTACCTGGTATCGTCACAGCCTTACTAAATCGATCTGCTAATTTTATTGTCATCGCTGCATGCTCTTCTTTGCTACTGAAAAATACGACAGTTTCCTTCAAGTTTTCTCTGCCCCAGTCAAATAACTCGTAAGCTGTTAAGATCTGATTCTCAGCTGAACGTTGCAAGCTGGCTCTTGCAGCAAAAAGCTTTAGATTACCTCCGATTCCATCGCATGGTCCTTTTCTATGGGCAGTTGGATGGAAAGTCCAGTCTGCCGGGATGCCAAAATCTTTTTCATGGCACAGAAGGTTCGCAAAGTTGTATTTGTTCTTAAAATGCTGTGGTGCTCCATCTGTGACATAATGAAATTTCTTAGGATTGAAATGCTTCTTAAGATAGTCAACAATTAACCTTTGGTATAAATGCACAGCAACCGTGTCATGGTGTAAGTTGTTTGAAATAATAGCTATGCTCACATTCTTCAATTCGTTCTTCTCTTTATAGTAGATAACTACTGTAAAAATGGACGCCTGATCAATATTCCAATGATAAGATTGGATCGCATTTTGAAACACGTAAGCATAGTTTTCTGCAAAATCGAACATAATCAAGAAATGTTCAACTAATAATTTGGCTTTGAGGTTCTTCAGGAATGATGCC
>NC_046665.1:84965738-84981951 GCF_010883055.1 Belonocnema kinseyi | reverse complement strand
AGGACAATTTTCAAATTCACTAAAATGACAAGCAGGAGTTGGATTACTGCACATTATTACTTTTAAACAGTCATGGTAGTCAGTCAATTCTATACTGGAGTCAACAGTTAGATGCTTAATATCAATAGCATCTAATATCAGATGCTCAATTAATCAATATTTTCGATTAAGTGAATAGTTTTTTTCCGATGACTTCATGCAATTTTGGATCAATGTGAGTAATACAAAAAAATGGCATACTTGAAAACTGTTCCGCGGTATGCTGCCGCATAACGCCCGAGTGCGAGCGCGAGGACTCCATCTACAACCGGCTCTGTAACTCAATGAATTTCAATTGTCCATTTCCTTATTAGACATTTTTCATAGTAAAAAAGTCAAGCTTTCTTTTGAGACTATTTAAAAAAAATCGTAGATGCCTAAATTGCGAAAAAAGTTAAATAAACAATTGAAATATTGAAAAAATTGTTTAAACAATTTTTTTGTTATAAATAATAAAATAGGATGAAAGCGTGTAAAAAGCACTTTCCAAAACCCTCATAAAAATTTTAAATAGCGTAATTAGAAAGGAAGTTACAGGCGTTTGAAACTACCCCTGCAGGCATTGGGGTTGCAAATTCAACCTCCCCTTACTTGGGGAGGATTGGTAATCCTGGTCTATAAGTTTGTGGATTAACTACTGTTGGGTAGGCGAACATATTCCTAGAATTTAGAGACAATCGAAAAACATGACTTTTTGAGTTGGGGCAGTTGAGGAATAATGCCCCTTAAATATGAAGTTATCACTTCTGCCGGGCGTCCCGCGACGGCTCACGTGTTTTATTATTCGTTAATTTTTGAAAAAATAACAGCCTTCACAACATGAGATATCAGCGCGATATCCCATTTATCTCCCAGGATATCATGGGCATATCCCAGGAGATCCTATAGGGATATCGCAAATAATATCGTACAGTGTGGAAATCTCGATTTCCTGGAATGCCCCACGGACATCTCAGAACATCCTCAGGATATCCCATTAATGTTCCAATTTTATATGCCAAGGATATCCCCAAGATATCCCAATTCTATAATTTGGTGTATTACTGAAAATTCAGATATATCTACTGCCAATTATATTTATATTAAATCGTATCATTAAAATAAGAAATAATTTAATAATATAATGCATTTTTACGTAGATTTTATAAAGAAAGTACAACATTATAAAATACAATAATGGTAAAGTCCCCTCTAAAGTCACTTTCGGGTAAATTCCATAATAGCTGTCAGTGTGCGAAAACTGTCGCTCAGTAATAAGTGACACTTTGAGAAAAGTTGAAAATTTTTCGAATATTTATGGCAAATTATAATTAATTGTCATTTATATTATACAAACCAACGCCGAACATATTAGTTTGATTTTCTTTTTTCATCATAAAAACTGATTTTGCCGTTGAAAAGTGCGATCTTTAAACTGCGCAATTTAGATTTTACAGATACAATAACAGCCAACTTCAAAATTTTTAGAAAGTGACTTGTTTTTTTATTGTAAGAAGGCTGTTATTGGGTATGAAAATTATTCTCGGTATTATTTTTTTGATAATTATACTGAGATAGGATTTTGAAAGATGTTTTCAGGCATTCTACATATTTTAATAAATACACATTTCAAAAATATTGGATTCTACTGCCAAAATTGTGTATATCATACACAGGACATTGAGTAGATATCGTACGTGGCGGAGATCTCGATATCCTTGGAATACTGTCGCACAAGTTAAAAAAAACACTTATGTCTGTTCAACTTCGAACGTAGAAAATCAACGAGAAAGATTTTTCCTCGAAAAAGTATTACGCAATTAATTTTTTATAAATGTTTCAACGTCATTCATACAAATTGATGAATATTTGTCTCAATCTGTAAAAAAAAATTTACATTTTTGTTTTTTGCTATAAAAAATCGACATGCGGTTGCTCATAGTGGAAAAAACAGGGAAAAAAAGCCGTGAGTTGACACGCGGTTTTCTTATCTGTAAAATACCTCGACCTTATTGTATTTTGAAGACGCCTCGAGCCTTTTACAAATTGAAAAGACCTCGAGTCGATCACACGCGGTCTTCTGAGTTGTATTTACATACGTCATACCTGACGTTTAGAGGCCAAATGAAATTTTTCAGTGACTTACGGTTTAATCCTGCAGCGAATTACAAATTTTAATCGCAAAAAACTTGTTATTTGATTAAATCTATTTGATTTCAGAATTCTCGTTTGCGTAGATAGATGAAATATTCTTTTGCGAATCGATTGATGCGAAAATCTCATTTTCTTCAAAAATGTGACTTAAGTGTCTTTTTAATTTGCACGTCAGAATATGCCACGGATATCCCGGGAGATTTTTAGGTCATTTTTCAGGATATCCCATATCCTGTGGAGATAACGACCTTGAAGTTTGCCACAGATATGGATTTCAAAGTTGTGTAATTAATTTTTAAAAAAACTAAGATTCACATGAAAAAAGTAAAAACACCTCTGGATTCGTCTCGGAAGTATCTCGGTGTGCATTTTTGGTTTTTTTGTTTAAACAATTTTTTAAACAACTACGCCAATGCTAGGTAGCTCAAATTTTTATTATCTAATTCGTATTATATTATTTATGACTGCCCAGCAGTCTATATATACTTTACAATTCTCAAGATCCCTCCAATGTTTATATTGTTCTAATATTCTGAAATAGATCTATTGTGATTGAAGATCTCTTCGGATATATATTGGGATACATCTTGCCAGACTGTTTGACAGGTAGTTTTTCCACTCATTAACCATAAGAATAGAATGATAATTTATGGATTTACAGCAAACACTGTCCCCTTTTGAATATTAAACGTGACCTAACTTAAGGAAATACATGCCAATTATCTGTCACATGATTATATCTTAAAAGCCTGGCGTACCTTACATACTTTGTTTATAACAATTGCAGAAAGATAACAAATGGCGTAATCGCTTAAAAAATTGTTTAAACAAAAAAAGCACACCGAGGTATTTCCGATACGAATCCAGAGGTATTTTTACTTTTTTGATGTGACTCTTAGTTTTTTAAAAATTAATTACACAACTTTGAAATCCATATCTAGGGGCACGGAGCAACAGAGCGCTGAACAACAAATGCTCTAATTGTTTAAAAAATGGGTTTACGAAAAAACAAAGTAATGCATACCTAGATTTTTTCGAGAGGAATGCATTAGTGCACTTGGTTTTTTGATCCGATGCATACTTTGTTTATAATAATTGCAGAAAGATAACAAATGGCTTAATTGCTTCAAGAAGTGTTTAAACAAAAAAACAAAAAATGCACACCGAGATATTTCCGAGACGAATCCAAAAGTGTTTTTACTTTTTTGATGTGGCTCTTAGTTTTTTAAAAATTAATTACACAACTTTGAAATCCATATCTGTGACAAACTTCAACGTCGACGGAGATATACTAAGGATATGCCAAGGTTATTTAGGAATTAACGGCAACGTTAATGCGTTACTTTTGATTGTTAACATGTCAAAGACTGACTATTAAGACCCGTGTGGAAAAATGTTCTGGCGCTGGCCTGGCCCAGACCAGACCGCCAGGTTTCCAGCCCTGGTGCTGACCAGATGGTCTGGCCTGGGCCTGGCCAAAAGTGTAACGTTTTGTCTGGCTAGCCCCAGGCCAGACCATCTGGTCAGCCGATGGGCAGGGGCTGGTCAGCCACTAGACATGGGCTGGTCAGCTGCTAGTTATGAGCTGGTCAGCCGCTAGTTATAGGCTGGTCAGTCGCGAGTTATTGGCTCGTCAGCCACTAGTTAATGGCTGATCGATTAATGTTTTATCGTTGAGAATCATATCGTCCATGTTTAGAGAATACGCTTTGAGGATAGACTCAAAAAGCAAAACATGATTTCCTAGAAAAATATATAATATACATGTTTGATATAATCAGTAAAAATTCAAAATTTGCGTCAAAAATATATTGCCATCAATACAATCAATAAATTAAATTATCGTTTCCAATCATTATTCTTTTATAATAGATAAAAAGAAGGTTTGTACTTACTATTTATTTCATAACTTAATAAACATTTGGTACATTTTATGCCTCCGCTTTTACAGCTAACTTTTGGCTGGATAAATATATTGTTAAGAAAATAATAAGAAATTTTGACAATTTGTGACACTTGATCGACAAAAAATAGCACTGTTTCCTAGAGGTCGGAGCCAAGCACTGTCAGAATACTTCAAGCTGTGACGTCAGTTGGCAAGATGTCTGCACGCCGAGGGCCAAGCAATGAATTACAATTACTTGGGAAAACTTGATTGTTTTAATGACTTGGATAAAAAATTTTCACTATCAAGTTTTTCAGTTTAAAAAATTTTATTATAGACTCTGTAACTTTTTGACATGTAAGAAAACATTTAATGTATCGAACTTAGACTTTTTTCTTGGCTCGCTGATCAATGCCAGGCCTGGACCAGACCAGACTGTCAAGATGATAACAAAGAAAGTCGTGTTTTCATAGTTTGAATTTCTTATTTTCCATTATTTTAAACACCCTGTAACTTTTTCAAAATACATCAAAAAAAAAATTTGGTGATCGAACTTAAGATTTTTGTTCTATTGGCTCGCTGATCACCGCCAGACCTAGACCAGGCCAGACTATCAAGGTGATAGAAAAGAAGGCTTGTTTTTATACTTTGAATTTCTAATTTTCCATCATTGTAGACACCATGTAATATTTGTGTAGTATGTCAAAAAAATTTGCTGACGGAACTTGTGCTTTTTTTCGTTCTTGGCTAGCTAACAAGTGCCAAATCTGGGCCAGAACAGACCTTCCAGACTAGACCGTTTAGATAAAGTCAAACCTGAGCTAGACTGGCGTCAGACCTACACTGCCCTGAAAAAGTTTGGACTCACTTAGAAAAATCGTTTTTTTTTGTTGTATTTATCGCTTTAATTATACCGGAGCTAAAAAAATGTCTCTTTAAAAGGTTGATTGTTTTTAAAATACTGTTTAAAATGAGCTCAGGTTGAAGCCAATTTGTCTAGTTTTTAAGTAGATATTGCAAAAATAGTGTAAATTTCAATGTTTTCTTAAATTTTCAATAACTTCCGAAATAGTCAAAGTTTTTCAATTTTCTTGGGCTCATTTTGAAGCTTTTTTCACCATATAATCATGAATTTTCTATGTAATTTCCTCAAAATATATATTTATTTAACATTTATTCTGATTTGCCTACAGACAAGATGTTTTCAAATTTATCCAACTTTTTTATTACAAATTCAAGTTTTTGCAATTCGAAAAGAAATTTTTTACGATTCATACTCGTAAGCTGTTGTGATACGGTGAAAAAAAGCTTTAAAATTAGCCCAAGAACATTGAAAAACGTTGACTATTTCCGAAGTTATTGAAAATTTAATAAAACATTGAAATTTACACTATTTTTGTAATATCTACTTAAAAACTAGACAAATAGGCTTCACCATGGGCTTATTTTAAACAGAATTTCGAAAAAAATCAGATACCTTTTAAAGAGACATTTTTTTAGTTCCGGTATAATTAAAGCGATGAATACAAAAAAAAACGATTTTTCTAAGTGAGCCCAAACTTTTGCAGGGCAGTGTAAGCCAGATCAGTTCGTCCAGACTAGACAGTCTAGACAGTCTAGATAAATCCAGACCTGGGCCAGACCTGTAACCAGACTGCCCGAACATTTTTCCTCACGGGGACTATTTTGCATATCTCAAATGAGTCTGAGGACTGAAATGAATAAATGAGCAGTAAGTGCTTTTGATAAAATCCGGAAAATAACAAAAGAAATATTAATTGGATTGCATTGATGCTCAACTGCTTACAAACGTATATAGAAACTCTCCATTCCATAAATATACGCCTATTAGATGAACATCAGAGCACTGCCAGCGTAACGTACAACAGTTACCGTAATAGCAACGGGCTTTATTCAGTCAGTACTAGCAGCTAACTAGTTCATACTTTACATGTTTACATGGTAGAATGGGTACAGTAAATGCGCGGAAACAAATGGAGTTGGCACCCGAAGGTCGGTCGAGTGAAGCTAAAGCGATATCAGTCTTAACACCCTTTCCCCTATTCCCCCGTTTCCCCATTTTCACCTTTTTTCAACAATTTCTCCTTTTCCCCGCTGTTTTTCAGAAACTTCCCCTTTGGATATACACCGGAGTCCCACTTTACCAGGCGTTTCGGGGGTACCCTCAATGGCCTTCTCGATTAATCGGAACTCTCCAAACCGTGCTTCATCCCGTTCTTGCTTGTGGCTTCTTATAGTGCCGAACCGCAAACCACTAAACCCCGCTGACCTTGCAAATGCCTCTCTGTGGCCCCTTTGGACCACCTTATCCGGTATATAGGGATCCGGTAAAGTGAGTCTCCAGTGTATTACCTCAAAGATAATCTAACATTTGATCTTGGTCTAGAAGTTGTTTTTTATTTATCTCAGTTAAAAGTGCTGAAAGGATATAAAACGCAAGTTAATAGAAATTGAATTAGTAACCCTTTTTGCTTGAAAAACAAAGTTTTTTTGTTTAAGTGAAGCTCTAAAAATAGATTGAAAATTAATTTATTATGATAAAGGTAATACCTTTGTCCAAAATTCATTTTTTTAAATTTGTTTTTTAGATAGAAAATTTGCACTTTCACATTGAAAATTAATATTTTTTGGTAACAAGTTTTTGGTTAAAAATTTAACTGTTTTTTTAGCATTTGTATTTTTTTTCTTGAATATTTAATCATTTGGTTAAAAATACATTTTTGCAGGTTGAAAATTCAACAATTATTTGATGAAAACTTAGATTGTTTGATTGAAAATGCAACTATTTGGTTGATAATTCATCTTTTCCGGTTGAAAATTGAAATACAGTGAAACTCTTCTATAGCGCCGATTTTGGGGCTGACGGTGGGTGAGAACTAACTCTATTATAGCACGTTTCGCTTTTGTTTGTTAACACCTAAGTGCTCACCTGAGTGACAACAGCAGATCCCGCGCACCCCGCGCAGCTCTTATTACACCTGTCTGAGGCGCTTCGTCAATTTTCGGAAGGGCTATAGAAAGGATGGCTTTTGAAGGGGTTCACTGTATTCATATTTTTTTTAAAAAAAATTTGGTTTTTAAATTCTCTTTCTTGGTTAAAAATGTAATTGTTTTGTTGTACATTCATCTTTTATACAAAAATTAAACTGTTTGCTTGAAAATGCAACTGTTTCTAATTAAACTTTAATCTTCTTATTTGCAAATTAGAATATTTGTTTGAAAATTTATCTTTTTGAGGTTGAAAACTCAACTATTTTGTTGTAAAAATCATATGTTTTGGTAGAAAATTGAACTGTTTTGTTGAAAAATCGTCTTTTTTGATAGAAAATTCTTCTTTATTGGTTGAAAATACATTTGTTTTGTTAAAAATTCGTGTTTTTGGCGTGAAGATTCAACTTTTTGTTTGAAAATACAACTTATTTTGGTTTAAGTGTACTCTTTTTTATTAGAAACTTTAACCATTTGGTTGAAAATTCATCTTTTTTTTAGTCGAAAAATCAACTGTTTTTTGACAATTCGTTCTCTTGGATTAAAAATCCATATTTTTGTATCAACAAGTTCTTTGTTGAAATTTTCTCTTTCTTGGTTGAAAATTAATCTTGATGATTGAAAATTCACCTGCTTTCTTGAAAATTTATCTTTTTGACTGAAAACTAATCTTGTTAGTTGCAAAAAATCTTTTTCGTTAAAAATGGGACTGCTTGGTTGAAAACATGGGCGTATATACGACCGTGGTTGAAAATGAATGTGAATTGGTTGAGGATTCAACTATTTTCTTACAAATTCGTCTTTTTTGGATGAACTCAACTGTTTTCAATTTGAAATTGAATACTTTTGTTCATTAAAATATCAGCTATTATATTTCTTGTTAATAATTTATTATTTTTTTTGCAAAATTTACTACTTTGTTAAACTTGAATGTTGAACTGCATTCTTAAAAATTAATTTTCTTGTTGAAGACTCATCATTTTAGTTAAAAGTTCATCTATTCGGTGAAAAATTGAACTCTTTGGTTGAAAATGAACTTTTTTTGTTAAAAATTTAACTGCATTGGTGAAAATTCGTAGAATTGGTCGAAAGTTCAACAAATTGGGTGAAAGTTTAACTTTTTGGTTGAAAGATGAACAGCTTTGTCAAAAATTCATTTTTTTTTGTTATATTATTATCATTTTATCTAAAAAAAATCGTCTCTTTGGTTGGAAATTTAACTATTTTGTTGAAAATTCGTCTATTTTGTTGAAAATGCAATATTTTTACTTTAAGCTATTAATAATTTGAAGCGTTTCTATGTTAAATTAATACTAGTACCTACGTTAGTTTAAAATAATAATTTTTTCGCCTATTTTCGTGAAAAATCAGCTAATTTCTCCTATTTTGAAGGGATTTTGGGCTGTGAAGTGTGCGATTTACTACACTCCCAGAGTCTGTATCATGTCTGCCTGCAGATGAGTAATCATTTTTCTTCATTTACTCTTATATTTAATGAGAATTATCTCACGTAGATATAGCATACATTATGCAATGTACATTGTACAATGTATGTATAATGTACTTCAATGCCGAAGCGATAGAACTACAACTGCATTTCACTAACCCATTTAAGCCAGTCTGATTGACGCCACTCAACCGTAACTTTATGAGTCCACACGGAACAGTAATCGTCCTTCAACTAGATGTATAATTTACCTTTTTGCTTCTTCCCTATTCCATATTCCATATTCTGAGATATAAATAACTTTTGTATCCAACTTACATTATTTCCAGAGGATAATTAATATTTTCTGACACTCAAGAAACTTTCGAGGTGCGTCAACAAGAGTTATTAAGGGCTATTAAATTATTTTTTATATCAGAGGCTTTAACCTTTTGTAGTGTATAATTTTTCAATTTAGACATTGTACTTTTTTTAAACTTCTAAATCCCATCGATTTCAGAACTCAAATTCTTTCCCCTATTGATCCCAAGTTTCCCCCTTTTAAAGGATCGCGTCAATTTTTTCAACATTTTATGGTTGAATCCTCAACCAAAAAACTGATTAATTTCCAACCAAACAGTTTCATTTTTAACCAGAAAAGATTAAATTTCTAGCAAAGGTGATGCATTTTTAAACAGTTTTAAAACTGTCTCGAATTATTCCTGAAACTTTGAAAAATCTTTCAAAATTAAAAAATGCCCCTAAAATCTATCTAAATTATAACGTTTTTAAATTATTTTTCCGAAATAAAAAATCATTTACAATTTCCTCAGGAATCTTAAAAAAAGTTTTGTATTTTCTTGAAACCTTTAAAAATTCGTAAAAAGATTAATTTTTGAATTTTTTTAAAACTTTGAAATCTTTCAAACGTCTTTTAAAATTATTCTAATTGCTACTAAAATTCTTTTGAAGTGGAGGAAACCTCCATATCCTGCTGAAAGTAGAAATATTGAAAAAGATATCTATTTTTATCTTTTAATCGCTATATTTTCCTATCCCCAATCTCAATGACTTTATATCTCTTTCTCTACATTTCGAGACCATGGACTCTTATTTTTGTCTATCCCTTAGACTATTTATTACGAATTTCAATCTTTGCCAATCTCTTTCTCAATCTTTCTTAATCGAGTAGTCTCTTAAATACAAATTTGAATATTTGTCTCTATTTTTCTATATTCCGCGATTAAGTCCCTCAAAATTCGGGGATCAGTCGAAAAGTTAGGGAATTTATTAAGAAAATTAATTTAACGGTTTCCACGCACCAGAAAGACAACGTAACATCTCTGCTTATGTACCTATACATATTTGAAATTTATTTCCATTCCTCAGTCGGCAACTGTGTCATAGTTGGCTAAATGGTTTGCCAGGTCTCTGCTTATAGGCCCGAAGACTTATTTCACTTTTTGCTTATTCTTACCGTCAACTGCTTAGTGTCAAAAGCTTCAGATTGACGTAGATAGATAAAGGACAGAGTTAGGTAGGGAACAGAATTGAAAAAGATAAATGTAAATTTAGATTGACGAAAATATAGAAAGAGAAATACTGTGATAGACGTAAGATAGGATGAGATAAAGAACAGGGGATCGGCAACGATAGGGGAACATGTAGATTGACAGAGAGATAGAAAAATATTGTTGAGGATAGATAAAGGAAATGATAAAATAGAAAAGAGGGGATCGAAACAGATAGACGAAAGTTTAGATTGACAGAGAGATGGCAAAAGATTGACATGGATAGATAAGAGGTAGGATGAGATAGAGAAGAGGGGATTGAAAAAGATATATAGGAATTTAGATTGAATGCGGTACACAAATATTGACATGGATAGATAAAGGATAGGATGAGCTAGAGAAGGGGGTATTGAAAATGATGAAAGTGAATTTATATTCAAAATAGATAGAAAAAGATAGACGTTGATAGATATATGACAAGATGAGATAGTGACGAGGAGATTGAAAAAGATAGATGGAAATTTAGGAAAACCGAGAGATGGGAATATATCGGCGATGATAGGTAATGGATTGAATAAGATATAGAAGAGGGTATTGAAAAGGATAGAGGTGAATTTAGATTGAAAAATAGATAAAAAAATATCAAAGTTGATAAATCAATGCTATGATGAGGCAAGGAAGAGGATATTGAAAAAGATAGGGGTGAATTTAGATTAACAAGATATAAAAATAGGGTTGTAGATAAATAAAGGATAGGATGAGCTAAAGAAGAGGAGACTATAAAAGATAGACGTAAATTTAGATTGACAGAGAAATAAAAAACGATTTTTGTGGGCAGATGAAGGACAGACTTTGATAGAGTAGATGGAATTGAAAAATATAGAACTCAAATTAATAGAGAAGGAGAAAAATATTGACGTGGATAGATGAAGGACAGGCTAAGATAGAAATGAGAGGATTGAAAATGATAGACAAGAGTGATAGAGAGGTGGTAAAAGATTGACGAGGATAAATAAAGGATAGTATGAGATAGAGAAAATAGGATTCAAAAAGATGTACGTGAAGTTAACTTGACAAAGAGATAGAAAAAGGTAGACGTTGATAGATGTAGGATACGATTAGATAGAGATGAGGAGATTAAAAAAATAGACCGGCATTTGAATTAACAAAGTGATAGTAGAAGATAGAAGATAGAAGAGGATAGATAAAGGATAGGACGAGATAGAGAAGAGGGTATTACAAAATATAGATTGATGGATATATGATACGATGAGATAGAGAAGAGGAGATTGAAAAAGAAAGAAATAAATTTAAATTAACCGTGAGATAGAAATATATTGTCTTGCATAGAAAAAGGATAGAATGAGATAGAGAAGAGGGTATCGAAAAAAATACATTAATTTAGATTGAAAAATAGAAAGAAAAGGATAAACGTTAATAGGCGAATGCTATGATGAGGCAGGGAAGGGGATATTAAAGAAGATAGGCGTGAATTTGATTGATAAAAAGATAGAAAAATATTGATGTGCATAAATAAAAGGCAGGATGAGGTAAAAAAGAGGAGACTGAAAAAGATTACGTAAATTTAGATTGAAAGAAAAATAGAAAAAGATTGACGTGGATAGACAAAAGGTAGAATGAGATAAAGCAGATGGCATTGAAAAAGATAGATGTGAATTTAGATTGAAAAATAGATAGAAAAAGATAGACTTTACTAGATGTATAATATGGTAAGATAGGGAAAAGAAGATTGAAAAAGATATATCTTTTTCAATTTCAATAGAAACTTCCGTCTATAGACGGAAATTCATATTAACCGAGAGATAGAATAATATTACGTAGATTTATGAAGGACAGGATGAGATAGAAAAGAGGGTATTAAAATATATATATAAATTAATTTAGATTGATAAAGAGTTAGAAAAAGACAGACGTTAATAGATCCGGAATACGATGGGATTTAGAGAAAAGGAGATTAAAAAAGATTAACGCGAATTTATTTTTACAGATACATAGTAAATGATTGACGTGAATAGGTAAAGGATAGGATAAGATAGAGAAGAGGGTATCGAAAAATATAGACGTGAATCTAGATTGACAAAGAGTTAGAATGTGATAAGTTTTCTCTATCTCTTTTTATCATAAAGATTCCAAAATATTCAAAAAGATAGGATGTCTATTCTGTTACTTAAAATAATAATGTATGTAAGTTAATATTATTTAGTGACACGTATATGTTTTAATAAATTAAAATTAGAATCAATTATTTTAGATATATTCGGGCTTTTAATGAATGATTATATCTTTTGTACGTTGAATACGTACTGTAAGAAGGTCTCCCCTAATGAAAAATTACAAAAATTGCCTTAAAGTATTTTTAAATGTTTTTAAATTTTCTTCAGATACTAATTTTTCAAAATGAAAAATAATTGGAAACTTTCCTATAGGAAAGTTTCAAAATTAAAATTTATGTTGTATATATAAAAAACTTCTGATTATCTCTCAAATTTACTCGATTTTTTCAAAAAGGCTGCGATTTTGCAAAATTGTAAAATGTTGCTTCAAAATCTTCTACAGTCTTTTTCGAAATTTAAGAAATCATCTATGTCAAAAGAATTTTTATAAAATTAAAAAGCTTCAAAATGTTTTCTGTAATCTTACCATTTTTCACTTTGTTTAAATTTTCTGAAATTTTTTCAAATTTTGAATTATTTGTTTAAACTTTCCAAAGCTATCGAGCCTTTTCAATAAATTAACAAATTAAAAAAATCAGTTTTAATTTTTCTATGAATTTTAAGAAATTTTTATTGCCCTGAAATCTTTCAAAATCCTTAAAATGCTTCAAAATTTAATTTTAAAATCTTCAAAAATGTACATTATATTAACTTTTTAAAAATATTTTCAGGTTTCAAATGAACTTTTAATCTTTTTGAAACTTCTAAACATGACGTAAGCATAATCAAATTTTTTATGAAACTTTGTATTTTTAATCTTCCTGAATTTAAAAAAAAAATCGCTCTAAAATCGTCCTCATGGTTTTTGGAGATTTTAGAAAATAATTTCAAATTAGAGTTCCTGAAAACTTTTTTGGGTTTCTCATAAATTTTTTTCTTTTACTTAAAGTATTTTCGAATATTTAAAAAACTTATGAAACCTCTAAACATCGTTTGCAATTATTTTTTGAAATAATTTTCTAATATTAAAAAAAAATTTTTTTTAAATGCCCTCTTTTATCAATAATAATCAGTAAAATTAAATTTTTTATGAAATTCCTCTTTTTCCTCCGTTTTAAACAAATTTCTCCTTTTTTCTTGTTTTTTTTTTTCGGCATGAATACAAAATGTATTTTATTATGATGGGAGGCAATCGAGATAATGACTTAGGGGAGACCGCCCTGCAGTAGATAGTCGTTAATTAAAAGCCCCAATACACCTAAAATAATTATTTCTAATTTCAACTTATTAACACATACAGAGTCCTGACTAATTAATTAAATTAAATGAATTGATTTATATACATTAGTATTTTAAATTAATGATCTTCAAATCGTTTTTTTAAGGTTTATGTACCTTATAATAAAAAATGCTTGTCACACGATTGTTAAAATTCCCATAAAAAACTATCACTATATCCGCCGGATTATCTGTCCTTGTGGATTGCACATTTTTCTCTTGATCGCAAAGTCATATTTTGTTTTGTTCAATATTCGTCTTTTTCAATGGCATTTCGTTCTTTCGAATTGAAAATTCATCTTTTGTTAAAAAAAGTCATGCTTTTTTTTTGGTTAGGAGTTATTTCTTTTGAATTGGAAAGCGTGTGATAATATTTTTCGTTGAGAATTAATCTTTTTTGATTGAAAATTGTATTATTTTATTAAAGATTCAACTGTTTTGTTAGACATTCGCGCGTTTAGATTGCAAACTTATCTTTTGGTAGAAAAATCATCTTTCTAGGTCGAAAGTTAATTATTTGTAATTGGAAGGTCCACTATTATACTTTTGGTTCAGAATTTATCTCTTTTGTTTGACAATTTTTAATAGAAAACATCAACTGTTTTGTTAGAAATTCATCGTTTTGTATACAAAATTCGACCTTTTAGATTTAAAATTTATCTTCTTGGTTGAAAATTAGTTCTTTTGAATTGAAAAGTCTACTATTATATTTTTGGTTCAGAATTAATTTTTTTGTTTGTTAAAAATTTAATTATTTTCTAGAAATTTCGGCCTTTTGGCTTAAAAAAATCCATAGTCAAATAAAAAATACAACTGATTGGTTGAAAATTAATATTTTTTTAAATTATTCTGGTTTGGTTGCGGATTCAATTATTTGTTTGGAATTTGATTTTCAACATTTTTTCTTTCTTGAAATAGTAACTATTGCATTTTTTGATAGAAAAATCATATTCTTGGTTGGAAAATATAACTGTTTTGTATAAAGTTCGCCTTTTTAATTTGCAAATTCAAAAATTTATTAATCTTGTTTTTGTTTCTTCCTTGACGGAGGAATCTTTCTAAATTCAATCCAGTTTTTATTTAAAAACAAAATCTCTTGTTAAAATATCAAATATTACATTTTCAGTTAAAAAATCATAGTTTTCGGTTGAAAATTCAACTATTAGTTCAAAGTTGAAATATTTTGTTGAAAAATCATTTTCTCGTTAAATATGCACAATTTTTGTTGAAAATTTAACTTATTTGGTATAAAATATAACGATTTGATTGAAAATTAAATTTATTGTTGAAAGTTCGTGTTTTTGGTTGAGGTATCATTATTTTAGTTAATAATTAATCTCTTTCTATAAAAATCTGATTGTTTTGGACTGCAAATTAAACAGTTTGCTTAACATTTTTTTTTCTTTCTAAGTTGAAGAGTCTTTCTGGGTTGAAAATTGCACTCTTTTGTTGAAAATCTAACACTGTTTGAAAATTCCTCTTTTTGGGTAGAAAATTTACCTATTTTGCTAGAAAATCCAACAATTTGATTGAATATTTGTCCTTTTTTAACTTAAAAATCATTCTTCTTTGGAAATTCAACTCTTTTGTTAAAAATTTAACTATTTGGTTAGAAATTAATTTTGTTTGTTAAAAATTGATATCTTTATCTTGAAACGTCAATAATTTGGTTGTAATTGCAACCGCTTAGTTGAAATTTCTTTTAGTCTAAAACATTCGATTTTTAGCATGAAAACTCAACTAATAGGTTGAAAATTCGTCTTTTTTATTTGAAAAGTGATTTCATTAGCAGAAAATTCATTTGTCTGATCGGGACCTCAACTATTTTGTTGGAAATACACTATATTTTAATTAAAAATTTGATGAATACGGCACATACATTAATTTTATTCAAAAGAATTGATTCCCTTCTTATTTTCCAATTTTCTTTGAAAATCACATTACTTCCCCTCTGTTGAGAGCATTTCTAAAGTCTAACTCTAAACTATTGATTTTCTTTCTGTTTCAGACATGTTACAATGCACGAGGTTGCATTCTCCGTACACCGGAAGTGAGTCGGCGAGAATCTCTGGGATCCCCCGCAGGATATTGGCCTCGTTGCAGTCCTGGAACAGGCCTACCGAGTCCCTGTGACTGTCGCTTATCAACGGATTTATACCCGAGTCGATATCGAGGCTCGTTGACTTCGATACCTTCTCCGGCTCTGGAGGTCGTCGGTGGACCCTCGCGAAGGCATTCCTGGAGAGCAACAGCTGCGTCCTTTGATACGTGGAGAATCCCGGTTGCAACTTCCACTCCACGGCCCACTTGGTCGTCGATGCCATCTTCACCGACACACGTGCATCCTCCACCTCCTGCAGCGAGAATTGCAAAGACGATACCCAAGAGAACGCGATCCAAAGTCACGTTTCAAGGTGAGTTCCAATATATTTTATTTTCTGCCTTTCCAGCGAGGAGGAAATTTTGGCATTCTGTATTGCTAGGCGAAAATTTATATGTCTGTCCAGCGAGGCGAAATATGGCATGCCTGTATAGTGAGGAGAAATTTGGCATGCCTGTCTAATGAGCAGAAATTTACTTTAAGTCCAGGTAGTGCATTTCCACCACCACTTCTCTCTGCTCTTTCGAGAGAGTGGTGGTGGTTGCTCTCATGACTAACAATTAAGGTGGTTTTAGCGTGACTCAGTGAGTCATATGAGAGTGTAAAAAAGTATTTTTGATTTACATGGAATCTTTTGTGTTTGAAAATCCGAAAATT
>NC_046665.1:84956747-84965638 GCF_010883055.1 Belonocnema kinseyi | reverse complement strand
AAACTTCGCAGATGTATTCAAAAATAGTTAAAGAAGTTATAATAAAAATTTCAGCTTTTTAGCATGGATTTCGTTTCACGCTAAAACCACCTTAAACATTTTGTTAATAAAATTTTACCTGAGAAAAGACCTTCGCCTATGCTCCGCTGGGAATCGAACAGAACTTTTAATTCAAGTCCAATTTTTCAAGGAATCTGTATTATCATCAGAGAATAACAGAAATTCTTAATGTATTTTCAGACTATATGGAACTATGAATTAAACATTTTTTAAATTAAATTTTTATTCAAAAAAGATCTTCTTGCATTTCTCCTCGCGGGACAGGTCTGCTTTATTGTATTTATGTTTCCTAACAGCACGCAATATTAGGAAATAATATTGCAATGTTAAGAGGGGGAAAGAGAGTCTTAAAAATGCGATCCAGCGGACATGTATTTACGCCGGATTACCAAAGATTACTCTATCTATATACATAATTATTCCGGCGGACCTAAGATTACTCCGGCTTTGCATAAGATTACTCTGGATTACATTAAATCTGATAAAATTATGGTGCGTTATTCGGCCGTAACTGTGGACTCGCAAGGATTTTCAAACAAAATGGATTACTTTACAACTAAATTGTTCAATTTGTAACAAAATATATAAACTTTTAACTAAATAGTTGAATTAAAAAAATATATAAATTATTATCAACGATAAGATTAATTTTCCACTGAAAAAGACGAGTTTACAACAAAATACACGAATTTTCAACTATATACAGTTAATATTTTATTATACAACATTTTTTTTATAATACAATAGTTACAATTTTCAGTGAAAAAAATAGTATTAAAAAAAGACGAAATTTCAACAAATAGTTTAATTATCCACCAAAGAGATGAATTTTAAACTAAAATGACCAGTCTGGAATAATTGAATTTTGCTAAAAAATAAATTTTTAAACAATTTAAATTATTTTTCAAGAAAGTAGTTAAATTTTCAACTAAAGAGATGAATTTTCAAATTCAATGAAGAATCTTAATAAAAAATGACTTTTTAAACAAATTGTTGAATTTTCTACAAAGTAAAATAATATTTAACCGAAATAGACACATTCTCAACGAAAAATGTTGTAGTTGATGTTTCAACCAAAAAGGATTAAAATTTTTAATAAAAAACAATTTAATTCAACCAATTACTACGAACTTCCAACAAAATACGAGTAGTTTAATCCTCAATCGAAAAAAAAGAATTTTCAACAAAACTATTGACTTTTCATTAAAAAAATACTTTTTAATAAAATTGTTTAATTTTCAACAAATTAGACTAAGCTTCAACAAAAAAGTTGAAATTTTAACCCAGAAGAGTAAGTTTAAAAAAAAAAAGACAAATATTCAATTAGCTGCATGATTTTTCAACTAAAGAGGTGAAGCTGAACTAAAAAACATAAATTTTTAATAAAAAATTGATTGTTATATTTTCAGTTTAAAAATTACTTATCAACAGAAAAAATTTGGTATGCGTATTCATAACAAAAAATTCAACGTATTCATAACAAACAATTTTAATTGTCTACAAAGTAGATTAATATTTCAAAAATTGGTAACATTTTCGACTGAAAGCATGAATTTTCAACCAAGAAAAAGAATTTTTTACTGAAAAAGACAACTAAAGAAAATAAATTTTTAACAAATAGTTAAATGTTCAATTAATAAATACAATTTTTCAACAAAAAATGGAATAAGTATTTTCAACCAAAAACATAAATTTTCAATCAGGAAGATTAATTTTCTACCGATAAAGATGATTTTTCAACAAACCAATAGAATAGTTAAATTTGAAGTTAAAAAAAGAATTTACAACTAAAAAGATGTATCTTGAACCAAACAATTTTTAACAAAGTAACTCGACTTTCAACCAATTGAATGCACTTTCAACGAAAAAGGTTAATTTTTAAGCAAGAAGATTAATTTTCTACAAACTAAATTTTCTGAACAAAATACATGAATTTCCAACCAAATAGTGGCAATTTCGAGGGCAATTTCGAGGGAAATTTTATCTAAAAAGTTGAATTCGCGATAAAAAATGAAATAGTTAAATTTTCAACTAAGAATAAATTTTCAACAACAACAAAAAACCAAATTTACAAAAAATGGTTACAGTTTTCATACAAAAATATATACTTTTAAGCCGCAAAATTAATTTTCTAGCAAAGAAGACGAATTTTTAACAAAATACATGAATTTTCATCTAAAAAAGAGAAATTATCAACTGAAAAGTTAATATTTATATTTTTAGTTAAAAAAAATTAATTAATTATTATATTAATGTTTTACCAAGTAGTTGAATTTTAAATCAAAAACATGAATTTTCTTCTAGAAGATTAATTTTCTACGAAAAAGTAGAATTTTCAACAAAACCCATGAATTTTCAATTAAAAAAGATCTAATATCAACTTAAAATAGTACAATTCAGTTTTTGGTATAAAAATTAATTTAAACAAAAAATCTTAACGAAATAGTTAAATCTTCAATCAAAGACATGAATTTCCAATCAAATAATTGCCTTTTCAACTATAAACAATTATTTTTTAACAAAATCGTTGGATTCATTCTTTGAAAATTCTCAAACTATGTCTGGTTCGCCTTTCTTTCCCTGACTTTCTCCAATTTTCTGATTTGTTCAAAAGCTGAACTACTTCGTTAAAAATTCATTTTTTTTTATCGAAAATTCAACTATGTACTTCAAAATTCTTCTTTTTCAAATTAAGTTTTTCAATTCAAAATTTAATTATTCTATTTTTGGTAGAAAGTTAATCTTTTTTAGTTGAAAATTAAACTATTTGGTTGAAAACTCATGTACTTTGTTAAAGATTGCTCTTTTTTGGTAGACAATTAATCATGTTGTTTTAACATCAACTAGTATTTGTTTGAAGATTTATGTACTTATTTGAAAATTCGTATTTTTTGGTATAAATTTCATCTTTTTGGTTAAAAATGCAACTGTGTTTGAAACTAATCTGTTTTATTTAATAATTCCACTATTTAGGTGTTAATGCAATTGTCTAATTAAAAATGAATTTTGTTGTTTAAATTCATTTTTTTCTGCTGAAAGTTAATCTATTTTAGTAGAAATCTTTTGTTTAATTGAAAGTGTAATTATTTGTTGAAAATAGTTTTTTGTTGTTGTTGCGAAAATTCAATTGTTTTGTTAAAAATTCGTCGGTTTCGATTAAAAATTGATCATTTATGATAGAAAGGTCATTTTTGTTGGTTGAAAATATTTTGGGAGTACTTTGGGCTGTGAAGCCTGATATTATAATATTCTTCATTATTCTTTATTAATTTCCGAAGCTTATAGTTTACCATACAGTTACGTAGGCATATTGACAAATGATCTCTCTAGGCACCCAAAAAAATTCAGAAGAAACGTCAAATCCATGTTTAATAAAAAATAATCGAAAATTGGTTACGTACACTCAACTCCCGATATAAAACCCCCGGGTTTACGTTGTTACTAAAACTGATGGCTTCCGCTTTTTCGCCGCTCGCTTCAGGCGGCTCTGTCTATTTACTTTTGGATTCCCCCGATTATAATCAAGGTCAAAGCAAGCCATACCTGCAACCGATCTTATATCGGGAGTTGAGTGTAGTTTTAGGACGGTTCCTAAGTACTCTTATTATATTTACTTGAGAAGCTCTTGATTAATTCAGAACTGAATGTGAATTTTTTTAAAGAATGTTCAATGATAAGAGGCAGCTTGCCGAATCTGCGGACTGATTTGGACACGAGCGAAGACTCGACGGAGTCCTTGATCGATGAGGCTGAAGACTACTTAAGAAGAAGTATCGATTCTATGTTGACGATGTCTACTGCCGAGTATTGGAACAAACAGACAGCTCGAAGGAGAAGAGCTCGACGTCACTCTGAACCAGATCTCTTTCGGGAATGGAATCCTCCTCGAGATGCCAGACCCTACCTGCCAAAGGTGAGACTGAGAAATTAATATCTATTTTATTATTTTACAAAAATACTTTCTGCCAACCAAGTTATTCCATGTAGACACTTATTCCGGTCCTACTTGAATTACTTCTGTCCTGCAACGTTACAGTTCTATAATAATTTGCTAAATTAAAAAATCCTTAGCTGAAATATCCTGTATAGAAACCTTGGAGGATCCTGGACATGTTCCTGTAGATGATCCTGCAAAGGAACGTATATGCAAGTTACCCTTGGAAGGATCCTTTACAAGTTTCTTCAGAAAGTGATTTGAGACGCATGTTCATGTACAGGATCTTGTTCAGGATCCTGTACCTAAACCTGCACACGAACTATTCCGCGAGGATTAGCTAGTGGCTGAGCTATTTCGATAGCAGATTTAATCTTCAAGGGAATAAAAGGGAAGCAACTTTATAATTATAAGCGAAATGAATACGTGATTCTGTACAGGTGCTCGCGTCTCTATTTATTTCGCGAAGGAACCTGTACAGGGACCTATACTCGATCGATTCCTGCACAGGAACCGCCAAGATTAAATGTGCAGGATCGTGTCCAGAAACATGACCAGGATCCTGCGAGATTCCTGTACAGGAATTTTCAGCTGGGTCGTTCTTATAATTTGCATTTCACACTTTTTCCCCTATTTCCCCTTTTCCAATTTTTCAATCCAATTCCTCTTTTTTTCTCTGTTTTCAAGAAACTTTCCCCTTTTAACCCTTTTTCTCGGTACTTCGCTTAAATCATTTCAGCGAAATAACGAAGAAGTAACTTTGAATTTGATCTCGGTTGTTTCCACTTTGTATTTACAATTTTATGGTGCTCATTTGTGCTCATTTTATGGTGCTCATTATGGAAGTAAAAATAAAAACATAGAAATAGATGAATCAAAATTTTTCGAATCAAAGAACCTTTTCTATTCTTGCATGAACTTTTAATTATGTTATTGAAAAAAAAATTTTCTGTTTATGACAGATTTTTCAAAGCTTACACATGACCTTAACTTCCGTACTCTTCAATTCAATATTTTAATAATATAGGCCAATCAATCCCAGCGGGTACGAAATTTAAAAACATTTTTGGAACGTGCTAAAGACGTTTTTAGGACGTCAGGTTTAAAATACGTTTTTAAAAAACGTCCAAAAAAACGGTCTATGTCAGGCCAAAAAACGTCCAAGTAACGTGGAAAAAAGTTCAATAATCCAAGCACGTCCTAAAACGTCTTTGGAACATTGTGTGTTTTTAGAACGTTATTTGGCCTGCCTTAGGACGTTTTTAGGACTTACTAAAAACGTTTTGGGACATTTGTGCCCACTGGGATTTCTCTCGAATCAAGAAATTTTTTCATTTCTTGCATCAATTTTTAATTAAATTAATGTAAAACCTTTGACTATAAAAAATACAGCTTTTTTAAATATTATTAATGACCATAACTTTCTTACTCTTCAATAAAATACATTTAAATTATAGGTCAATCTATTCGTCTTGAATCAACTTTTCTATTCTTACGTCAACTTTAAATTATGTGAAAGAGCAAATTTCTACTATAAAAATCGATTTTTAAAATAATAGAAATTACTATAATTTGCTCACACTTTTATATAATATATTAATATTATAGGTCAATCGATTCATCTTAAACTAAGGGATTTTTTACATTCTTGCATAAACTTTGAATTATGTTCATGATCTTCTTGTTAATTTTTTTGTTGAAAAGTCTACTGTTATATTTTTAGCTCGGAATTCATCTCGTTTAGTTCAAAATTCTACCTGGTTCAAATTTTGTTGGTTGCAGATTTATTCCTTTGGTTAAAAATGTAACTGCTTTGTTGAATATTCGTTTAATTTTTGGTTGAAACTTAATTTTTGTTTTTGAAAATTTAATTATTCCTTTTTTGGTTGTAAATTGACCTTTCTTAGTTGAAAATTTATATTTTTTAGTTGAAAATTATTTTATTTTAATAAAAATTTACCCTTTTTTGGTAGAAAATTCATTTTTTTTTTATTTTCTGAACAGTCGTGTTATTATATTAAAAAGTCCTCTTTTGATTGAAAAGTCTACTATTATAATTTTGGTTCAAAATTCGGTTTAGAATTCATCTCTGTTAGTTAAAAACTCTAGTATTTCGTGGAAAATTCAATTATTTTGTTGAATGTTCAACTTTTTTGTTGAAAAGTAAACTGTTTTTCGTCGATAATCAATCTTTTTCGATACAAAAATCGTCCTTTTCGATTGAAAATTTTTATGAACAATTTTAGTGTCTTCTAAAAAATTCGTCTTTTTTATTTAAAATTTTAATATTTTCTTCAAAATTAAATATTTCATTAAAAACTCATGTTTTTACGTGGAAAGTTGAACTGTTTTGTTGATCAGTAGTTTTTTAAATACAAAATTGGTCCTTTTGGATTTAAAATTCATCTTTTGTTACAGAAGTCGTCTTTTTTGGTTGAAAGTAAATTATTTTAAATTAAAATGTCTACTATTATATTTTTGTTTCAGAATTCATCTCTTTTGATTAAAAATTCTGCTATTTGGTTAAGAAATTAATTATTTTGTTGAGAATTCAACTATTTTATTCAAAGGTCATATTTTTAAGTCGAAAATTCAACGGTTTCTACAATTTTCTATAAAAATTCGTTATTTTGGCTTAAAAATTCAACTGTTTGGTTGAAGATGCAACTGTTTTTGGTTGAAGTTTAATTTTATTCGTTAGAAAATTTCATCATTTGGTTAAATATTTATCTTTGTGGGTTGAAAATTGAATTATATGATTAAAAATTCAACCTTTTTATTGAAACTTAGTCTTTTTGCCTGGAAGAAGTTTTAAATGCATTTTTGAGTTTGAAAATTAATGTTTTTGGTTCAAAATTAAACTATTTGGTTTGAAATTAACCTTTCTAGGTTGAAAGTGAACTTTTTTGTTGAAAAATAATTTTTTGTAGTTTACAATTAAAATTTTTTATAGAAAATTCGACTTTTTAGCTAGAAAACACAAATATTTTGTTAAGAAGCCTTCGTTTTTGCTTGAATGTGCAATATGTTTTGACTGGAAATCTTAAGAATATTATACCTACATTAATGTTATTCAAAAGAATTTATTCCCACATTTTGTTAGTATTTCCTTTTAAAAAATCACCCTGTTTCTCCCGGTTAGAGATAATTTTAGGATTGAAGTCTGAAAAAATTCTGACAATAATTTAAATTATACATTTTTTTTTTGAATTTCTACAATGATTACCTAAATATTTTCAAATTGTAATACAATAAAGCCATTAGTATTGAGTTATTATTATTATAAGCGGTTAGAATACAGAAAAAGCTAAGAATAAAATTTGTTGCAGGAAAATTTTTAGAGCGATAAAGTTTTGTTTAGCCAACTTCGCGTCTTTCAAAAAGCATGTGTTTGTCATGGAAAAACAAAAGAAAGTTAAACCGATATTTGTGTCAAGTTTATCCGGTGAAGTTAATTTTTGTAGCAGAGAACCTTTCCTTGGAAATCGATGTAAATTTTATCTTTTGTGTTTTCTGTGATGTTAATTGGGAAAAATGTAATTTTTGATCGGGGAAATCCGGGAAATAGCCTGGATTTAAAAAAAATTTTGAGTGGATCCTGATCAATTTTCGGAATTTTTCTTCCAGATACCTCGAGATCTCAAACTGGATCATCTTGTCAAAGTTATATCTCCAGAAGGAAGGATTCTACAAGGTAGAGTTCGGTACGTGGGACCAGTCCCAGGGCGAGAGGAAATTCACGTGGGGGTGGAACTTCCAAACGAAAATGGGTCTTCTGATGGCACTTTCCATGGCAGAAGATTCTTCGACTCGTGAGTCTTGATTTTTTTTTTAATTAATGACAATTCTCCGAGGGGTTAATTGCTGCTGAAATCTGTTACGTATTGTATAAAATTCAGTGCGGGTCTATGATATGATTTTACTATGATCAATTTCTTATAATTGTTGAACGATTTTAGAAAAATAATTACAGATAATCATCATGAGAAAATAATGATAAAATATGGAAATAATTTATGTAAAGCTTTGAGAAACCACAAACGTATTATCGAATTTCAGAAGAGTTAAAAAATTCCAAATACTTGAATGTCTTTCAATGAATCTCAAAGAATATAATAGTATTTTATGGTATTTCATAACATTTCAACTAATTCTAATGTATTTCTAGAGATTTAGAAACATTTCAAGGAATTTCGTAATATTTCAAAACATTTTGTATAGCATTTTAGAAGATTTCAAAGCGTTTCAAAGATTTTCGGGAATTTTAAGGGATTCCAAAGTATTTTAATGGATTTTCAAGGAATTTTGTAGAATTTACAGAGATTTGAAGGCATTTTTAGAGAACTTTGAAAAATAAATGAAATGAAAGTTCAAGGGATTCCTAGCGATTTGGAAGATTCTAGAGATTTAATCGTTTTTTAGAGAACTTTGATGAATGAGTTCACTTTGGGGGAGGGGATTTCAAATTATTTTGATGGATTTTTACAATTTTCAAAGAAACTGTTTCAATGGATTCGAACGAATTTCGAGAGATTAGAATAATTTCAAGGTTTTCAAAGAATTTTATAGGATTTCCAAAGATTTAAGGGATTTTGAAAGAACCTTGAGAAATAAATTAAATTTCAAGGGATTTTTAGCGATTCCTAGAGTTTTCAAAGATTTCTAGGAATTTAAACAATTTCTTAGACGACTTTAATGAATAAGTTTAATTTGGGAGAAATGGGGGGGGGGTCAAATCATTTTTCCCTATTTTGATGGATTTTTACCATTTTCAAAGGAAATGTTTCAAGACATTCGAAAGAATTTCAAGCGATTTAAAAAAATTCAAAGATTCTTATAGGATTTCCACAAATTAAAAGAATTTTCGAAATAACTCGAAATAACCCCGTTCTCGGTC
>NC_046665.1:84954166-84956647 GCF_010883055.1 Belonocnema kinseyi | reverse complement strand
GCAAACGAGTCAGGAGTCCCTCACTGTTTACGTTTCTATCCCTCCGAAATCAGCCCAAGGCCATTTGAAGGCAACCCCCGACACTTGACTGAAAGCGAGAGTGTGGTGTAAATTAATTTTATTTAATTTCAACGGATTCTTAGAGATTTCAAAGATTTTAAGAAATTTTAGAGGATTTACCCGATTTAATTGAATCTCCAAGGATTTCAAGGGATTTCAAACTATTTTATGGGATTTTTTGGTATTTCTTAAAGTTTCAAATAATATTAAGACATTTCAGCGGTTCAAGAGATTTAGAAATATTTCTATGGATTTCAAGGAATTTTATAAATTGTCGCAACATTTTAAGGCATTTTAGACGGTTTCGAAAGGTTCCAACGATTTCAAAGATTTTAAAGAATTTTGGAGGATTTACGTGATTTTATTGAATTTCCAAGCATTCCAAGGGATTTCGAAGTATTGAATGGGATTTCATAATACAGTAAAAATCTTCAATACACTGTAAAAAAATGTTGTGGAATTTTAGTAGGCTAAACGTATGTAAAAAGTGGACTCACGCGCAGCGGCGCGAAGTTAGTATAGAAATGTCTAAAATTGTACAAAAGTGTAAAGTTCTCAACTGAACTGAAATTTAATATGTGGCGTTAAATGAAACAACGGAAAGTGGAAAATTTCTCCAAAATATCAACCTAACCTCAAATACTAAGATCATATTAAGAATATATTTATAATTACGCAAGGTTATTAGGCACCGAAATTTATAACTTAAAATAAGTCACTCGCATTTATGTTTTCGCCGAAAGTGAGCCATAAAGTTTGCAAACTAAAATGTACGTTCGCTCATAACACGCGAACAAGCGAGCAAAAAAAAAGCTCTATCGCGAAAATTACACAAATGTGGAATATTATACGGACGAATCTATAATCACTATAAAGTGGAGAAATTTTCGTTAGAAAAGATATATTTATGCGCAGTCGGTAATTTTACCAGTCTGGGGAATTTTACTATGTACAGCGTGAGTCCTTTTTTTTACACTCTCTGAACGTAGTGATTTTCAACACGTCGTATGAATTCATGCAAAGTTGTAGAATTAAACCTGTAAGAGACGTCATTCTACACAAAATGTGAAAATTTGCTTTCTAACCCGTAATTTTAATGCGTCTAAATTGACATTTTATATGTGTAAATTTACACTTTGAAGTGCAATTTTAAAACGTATTTTTACAGTGTAGCCCTCCGTTCTATAGACTTTCCGAGAATTGACGTTGCGCCGCAAAAGAGCTGCGCGGGGTGCACGAGATTTGCGTCTGTCACTCAGGCGAGCACCCATTCCTGAAACAAAAGCGGAGCGGGCTATAATGAATTAGTCGCCACCCACCATCAGCCCCAAAATCGGCGGTATAGAAGGATTTCACTTTCTAGGGATTTGAACTTTTTTTTAGGACTTTAATTAATATGCTCGATTGGGGATTTAAATGATTTTTTTCTTATTTTGATGGATTCTTAAGATTCACAAATGAGAGATTTCAAGGGATTCGAAAAAATTTAGGAGATTAAAAAAATGTTAAGGTATGTTAAAGAATTTTTTAATATTTTCAAAGATTTAAATGGATTTTGAAAGGACTTTGGGAAAGGAATGAAATAAAATGAAATTTTAGGGGATTCTTAACGATTTACATGATTTTAAGGAATTTTAGAAGATTGACAGGATTTTATTAAGTTTCCAAGGATTTCAAATGTTTCCAAAGAATTTTATGAGATATTATGGGCTTTCATCAGTGACGCCAATCCTCTGTAAAACAGGTCGGGCGTATCTACTTCAGATAGCCCCCCCTCCCCCCTCTGTTTGAGAAAAAGTATGTGATGAGCAAAAAAACAAGAGTGATTATCAAAATGATCACAATGATGATAAATTCCTACGTCAAAACACATTTATTTACTCAGGCACTTATGCAGCAAATAAATGATTGAAATACGTGAATAACGCGCCAAAACTTCAAACATTAAATTTAAAAAATTTCTTCTGGCTTAATTTAAAAATAAAGAATTGATAATATTTTTTCTATACAATAAGGAATCAGCAATTTGAATAAAAAAAGGTATACGAGATCAAATTACACTGCGAATAATTTAAAATTAAAACTCTAATATACTTTTTTTGCAGAAATATTAAACACTCAACTTGTTAGGACTTGAATGATTTATTTTTATCAGTTATTCAAAAATTACTCAGGTTATACTCAGCGGCAATAACCCCGAGGAGTATAAACTTCTACTGAGGGATAAAGATTTCCTACAGTGGTGGGAGGGTGGATCGAGAATATCTTTTATATTAATGTTTTTAAAACATCAGGAAACAGCGTTGATTCCTTACTTAGTTTGTATTACGAGGGTAGTTCAATAAGTCCTTAGAATGACCAACAGATGGCGCGCGAATCGCTCCAAATCATCTGTTTTCAGTCAGCACCACTCCCGACTAG
>NC_046665.1:84949750-84954066 GCF_010883055.1 Belonocnema kinseyi | reverse complement strand
ATTTCCAAACTTGAAAAAATGGCTCGGTGGACAGAGATTTCCAGACAACGAAGACGTCATTGCCTCTGTAAGTGCTTATTTTGAGGAACTTCCGAAAACGCCACTTTTCTGAAGGATTAAAAAAACCTGAAAAGCGATTGACCAAGTGTATAGAGCTCCAAGGAGATTATGTTGAAAAATAAAAAAAAAATACCCAAAAAAAATTGTTTTTATACGTCATTCTAAGGACTTATTGAACTACCCTCGTATTATCATATTGTAAAATATGGAGATCGAAATAAGAGAAATGTTTAAATATATATAAATATTATATAAATATATTATATAATATTATAGGCTGAAAAATTATGTATGGATTCGAGCACATGGCTGACCTGATGATAATTTAGACAAATCTGTATTATATTTCTAAAAAACTATTTAGGCAAAATTTATTAATCAATCTTTTTCTAACGGTATATTTGTTGTAATTACCAATTTGAAAAAATGATTAGTTATTGAACTCTGGGATACAGCAAAGAGATATATTAGAAGCATTCCTTTTTATACTTTTAAAAATTCAAAGATACTTACGAAATGATGCTCTCATATGTAATATTCGCAAACCTGTTGATAAATATCAATTTAATCGTGCGAATCATGGATTTGTGCACGTTCTGTTTTATTTCACTTTCTTTACTTAATTACTTTCCCTTATTTTTTGGGCATTTTTAGTTAATTTATTTGCACAATATATTTCCTCATTTTCGGTACCCCCTCCCCTCAAAACAGGTAGGGTGGCCGCCCGACCTGTCCCCCGGGGGGGGGGGCGCCCCTGGTTTTCATAATATTTTAATTAATTCTCAAGTATTTCAACGAGTTTCAAGAGATTTAAAAATGTTTCCACGGATTTCAATGAATTTCAGAAATTTTCGAGACATTTTAAGGCATTTTAGTGAATTTCAATGATTTCCAAAGATTTCCGGAAATTTCAAGGAATCTCAAACGGTTTCAAGGGATTTCCAAATGTTTTTTCTTGGGAGTTCCAAAGATTTAAAGGGATTTTTCAACATTCTCCAAAGATTTTGTTTTAATTTGATGCATTTTTAGGATATTCGAAGGAAAGATTTCAAAGAATTGTTAAGGATTTTCAGAAATTTGAAGGAATTTTTTAAAGACAGTGGAAAATGATCAAATGATTTAAATTTAATTTAATTGAAAGGGATTCTTAGAGATTTTAAAGATTTTAAAGTATTTAAAATATTTACAAGATTTTATCGAATCCTCAAGGATCTCAAAAAATTAAACAATTTTCAAGCGATTTAATAGAATCTTGTCGGACTTCCAAATACTTCAAAGGATTTTCAGTCAAATCTAAGAAAGTAATTGAAATTAAATTTCATTGGATTTTCAGCGATTCCAAAGATTTCAAGTAATTTCAACGATTTTCTTTTAGAGAACTTTAATAAGTCAATTCAATTTGATTTATTTTCAAGGGATTTTAAATTATTTCTACATATTCTAATGGATTTTTACGATTTCCATATAAAAAATTGCCAGGGATTTCAAGAGATTTAAAAATGTCAAGGAGTTTAAAACAGTTTTGTAGGATTTCCAAAGATTTCAAGGGGTTTCTGAAGAACTTTGGAAACTAATTTTAATTCAATTGAATTTCAAGGTATTATTAGCGATTCCAAAGATTTCGAATGATTTTAAAGTATTTCAAGAAAAATTCAAGAAAGAAAAATATTACGGGCTTTTGCATTTTCAAGAGGTGCAAAGAAATTACGAATTTTACGAATTTTAACAGATTTTAACGGATTTCTAGAGAACTTTTGGGAAAGTTTTTAATTAAAAATTCAAACTAGTTCGTAAAAAATTAATGTGTTTTAAAAGTGTTTTTTTCTGGAATAAAAATTGTATTTTTAGTTTAAAATTAAACTATTTGGTTGAAAATTCATTTCTTTCGCAGTAACGCCTCCCATGCTACATATCAGCTTTCCTGTTTCCATTAAACCTCTCGTTGAAATTACCTTTCAATAACAATCTACAATGAGAATCTCGCCGAGTGAAGCATTTTTTCCAGGCTGCTCGGCTTATTTAATTTCGTAATTGCCACCTATTTTAAGCGAAAATAGGCCTTACTTACGTTAGTGCTGCGAGGTAAAAGCTATGTGACTCACGATAAATTTGCCTATTGTAGTGGTTTGAGCTACAAAATTATAGACGTAAAAATCGCTATATAATCTCAGACTTTTCACTCTTTCCGCTATTGCCGTCTACTCCCCTTTTATAAAGATTTAAAAAATCTCTTTATTCTCAAAAATATAAAAATAAAAATAAATAATATATAAAAATATAAAAAGATTCCAATATACCTCTTAAAGATTTCACAGAAATTTCATAAAGATTTTAACGAATTGACAAAGATTCAAAAGATGTCACAAACTTTTAAAAGATTCCAAGAATTTCAAAGATTTCACATAGAGTGCTGCATTAAGACAGATTTGAAAGATTTCGAAATATTTCAAATATTTTAAACGATTTCAAAACATTTTAAAGATCTTAAACGATTCGAAAATGTTTCAACTTTGAGAATATTTTCAAAAATTTTAATGATTTCATTCAAACACAAATAGTATCACAATCACAAGTGTTTTAAATATTTTGAAGATTTTAAGGATTCCAAAAATTTTACAAAATTGTTTAAGATTCCAAAAGAATTCACTGAGATTCTACACAGATTTCAAATAATGCAGCAAGATTAAAACGATTTAAAAAATTTGTCAAAAATTTTGAACGATTCCAAAACATTTGAAAAAATTTCAAATTTTCACAACGATGTTAACGAATTCACAATAATTTGAAAGATTTCACAAAGATTTTAAAGATTTCAAAAATTTAAAAGATTTCAGAAGTGGAACTACTTTGTTCAAAGTTTTTTTTCAAATTGAATTATTTTGTTGAATGTTTTTTCCAGTTGAAAATAATTGTTTTAACTGATTAGTTCAAAATCTATCTTCTTAAACTGAAAATTCAAATATTTGGTTGAAAATTCGTTTCTTTTGTAGTTAAAAAATTATTTTACTGACAGATAATTTAATAGTAATCTGTATCAATTTATTATAATTTTGTGATGAAAAAGAAATTTTAAACCTAAAAACGACAAACAACGCTGAGATTTTGACCGCAAATTCGCAAACTTGAGCGCGCCTATGGCGCGTGACGGTTCAATCTCGCGCTTCGCACTCGATAATGGGTTACCTCGCGCTTCGCGCTCGGATATTTGTTCTTTGCATTTGGAATGCTTGAAAAAACCTTTATCAAAAAGATCTCTTTTAGATGGCAGTATTTATATGCGTCTTCATATTCTGAATAGTCTACTTAATTAAGTATAGTCAAAGATTAAGTTTCTCAAAGCTCTGTAGGCTTTGACGTACACATTTTCATCGTGACACTCGCGCTGCGCGCTCGATTTCCGAGAGACATTTGTAAACAGGGTTTGTTGAATTTTTTTCTCGTAGCTTTCGTCATTTTTCCACACATTTTTTTTATTTTATTTTTTTTTCAACGTTATTTTTCACGAATAAAACAAAAGGTACGCTTCCTATCAAGAAGTGATTCTTAACGAAATTGTAGATATTTTTTGGGATAACAATTTTTGTTAATTGGTCTTTTTTCGCATCCTACATAGTTTGTCTACAAAATGGAATTTTTTATTTTTCATTATTTTTTTGTGCAATCAAAATTTGAATTTTTTATTTTTGAAGAAAATACAAAAATTTGTCATGATAATCTTGTAGGTCTTTTAAAAAGAAAAAATGGCTGGTTAGTGAATTCGTCCTGCCTGTTAGGACCTAAAAAAAGTGTACCAAAGATGGATTTGATTCCTTCATTTTTTCGAGAGTTATCGTGTTTACGGGCGGACGGCCGGACAGGCAGACAGACGCCATCGTGAAATTCAGAAGGTCTCAAAACGTGGAGATCCGTTAAAAAATTGTGATGTCAAATTTCCTAGAATTCTAATACTTTCTCAATCATAAATGATGAGAATGTAAAAAAAAAAAACAAGAAATAAACACGTATATTTATTGAAATATATATATAAGTTTTTGGTTTTGTATCCATAGAATGGCCAGGTATTAACAGATGGGAACACAGGCAGTCTCATTTAATAAAACGCTACTGAAGCCTGGTAGTTGGGCGTATAATCTAAATAATGAATAATACAATCTATAAAATAGCTTCAGAAAGGACTGGAACTTAATTGACAAAACGCATGCACAGGGTAAATGTAAAGGTCAAGTTTCAGGCGATGAATGGAGACTGGGTGCTTG
>NC_046665.1:84906915-84949740 GCF_010883055.1 Belonocnema kinseyi | reverse complement strand
AGAATTACGAGAAACTATGCGCGTCAGGAAACTAGATATTTTAAGCGTGCCTGAAACCAAGAAACAGGGATGCGAAAGTAGAGACATCGAAAACGGGGTGTTGAAAGGCGTATTTGAGATATGCTGAGGAATAGATAGTGAATCACATGGTAGGCAAGGAGTAGGTCTGATTTTGAATGAAAGAGCGAAGCAGCCTCTCGGAGATCATTACGTCGTATCTGCCAGACTGCTGTGGGCTAGAATGAAAGTAGGAATCAGAAGATTATTCATCATCGCATGCTACGCGCCAGTTGATTGTGGTCCCAGAGAAGTAAAAAACGCCTCCTGGGACACTTTAAATGACACAATAAACATTTGCGATCATGGTGAAAGAATAATCTGCTAGGAGATATGAATGGATGGGTGGGTATCCAAAATCAAGATACAGAAAGAGTACTAGATATTTTTGGGGATCCAAGAACAAACTACAACGGAGATAAACGAATACTTCGTTTAGGCATAAAATGATCCATGTGTACACTTGGTCCAAAGGAAATAGCCACAGTATAATTGACTTTGTTATTGCGGATGAAAGACTGATAAACCTGGTGAAAGGTACAAGGGCCATGAGGGGTTCTGAATGCAATACTGATCATTACCTTCTGATCTCCACAATTAACTTAGGTCGGGGATGGAGAAAAAGGAGAACCAAGAAAATAAAAGAAACGCGAATCAAAATTGAGAACCTACAGAAATCGGATGTGCGAATAGATTTCCAAAATAAGATAATTGCAAACCTCGCAGGTCTGAGCGATGAGGAAAGAAATATAGACGTATAAATGATTACAGACACAAAAAGAGGATAATAAAACGATTAATTAAGGAAATTAAAGAAAAAACTAGAACAGAAGAAGAGAAGAAAATACAAAACGACTTTTAAGGAAGCAAGAAACTGCTTTATAAAAAAAAATGAAGGGAAATAAAAGTACAGAATTTGTGAACATGAGAAATAGTAACGAGGAAATGCTATAAGATGCAGATGGGATACTACACGCTCTCAGAAAATATTTTAGGGGACAATTCGGAGATGAAGCTATAGGACATTACAACTGCGACGTAGAACATGATGTAGAAAAAGCGATTATCGTACCAATATACAAAAGAAAGGGAAATAAAATCGACTGACATAATTACAGAGGGTTCAGGTTATAAAGTACCGCAAGTAAAATATAATCAAAAATACTTATTCGTAGCGTAATGAAAATAACAGAAGAAAGAATTTGGGGAGTCCAAAGTGGGCTTATTCCAGGAATAAACTATAAATAAATAAAATAAAATATATAGAATATATAAAATAAAATAAATAGAATA
The DNA here is from genome assembly GCF_010883055.1 of Belonocnema kinseyi. Classification (NCBI taxonomy): domain Eukaryota; kingdom Metazoa; phylum Arthropoda; class Insecta; order Hymenoptera; family Cynipidae; genus Belonocnema; species Belonocnema kinseyi. Next base: position 84,948,390 of record NC_046665.1, on the reverse strand, counting down.
AAATCAAAGTTTTCTGTGCATTTGTTGACCTAGAAAAAGCTTTTAACAAGGTAGATAGAAGTAAACTTTGGGAAGCCCTGAAAGAGTACGGAGTCAATGAATGGCTCCTACAAGTTATAAAAACAATATATCCCGATCGGGAATCCTGGTCGGGACCAGGCCGCGCATGAAACACACGCCCAGATCGGGGCCAGGTCGGGACACCCGATTGGGAAACCCGATCGGTGTCCGATCGGTACACGATGAGTCTCATTATAATCCATTCATGAATTTCACAAATGGAGTTTTAATATAAGTAAACACGAAACTATCGAATAGTCCTCTCCTTTCGAAGACCACCTTAATATTTTGAATTTCCAATTAAGTTATTTTAAGTTAAAATTAACGTACTACAGGCACGAAAAGAACAGGTTTCAGAATACAAAACTGAATTATGCTTTTGAAAATCGTAATATTATTGTGGATGGTATCAGTTTCGAGGAAAGGGTTTGTTTTGTATGAAAAAAACAGATGATAACCAGAAATATTTTAAGCAACAATTTTAATTTCTTGAAAAAATGTTGTCTATGAAACTTTTTAACAAATTAGAAAGTTTTTTCGCAGAAAGATTCCCTACAACTTGACATTTTCGAATGCTGTCAAAGAAAATCGTCGGAAAATAAGCTATGATTTACGATCTATTAACATTTTACTGCAAATAAATTCAATTTTCTGTCAATTGCATTACTTCTTGAAAAGTTCAAGAAGGTGGTTGTAGATAATTTTTTGCCAAAAAAATGCGCCATCATTTATTAGATCGTTTTATTTTATTTAATCGGTTAAGAAGAAATATAGACCAAACAACTTTTAAACAAAAATGAAAATTTTTGAATTAAATATTTCTGGTGGTTTTAAATATTATTTACAGAATATGCATTTAATTAATTTTTATTATTATTAATTCATTTCGACCTAATGCACATTTTTATAAGTTGAAATTGCATTGTTTATAATAAAAAAGAAAAAAACTTCGTTTATCATTTTAAACTTCGCGCGGATGCAATTGGATGCCGAATGCGACGCATGCGCAGTTGAGTAACTAATTCTTGCTGGAATGTTGTGAAAATTTGTCCTTAATGTATTTCTGTATTAAATTTGTTATTAATACAGAAACAAAATATCAATAACATAATCGATTGTATCACATATTTTACTCTTATAATTTAAAAACATTACAATTTTTTGCATACTGCAATTCATTTCTTGTCAATAGATTTGATGATTCTAACTCTACATTAAATCGAAAAACCTAGAGTTCTTTAATAATAATTGAAAACAAAAGAACTTAATCAATTTCATCATATAATAATATTTGACTCATTTGACGGTAAATATACTAATTTTACGTCAAATAATTTAATTAATTATTAATTTATTTGAGGTTAGGTTTCAATGAGCCCGCAGAGTGTAATGAATTACTCTCATCTTCCTCGCACAGGTTTCGAGGTCTACTGACTGGTGTTTGGTGCCTATGAACACGTGGCTTACTAGCCTTATGCATTTATAAACATTGCTAGAATATTTTAAACGAGTATTATGTATCCAAATTTCACTGCACTACCAGAAAAAAACAAGCAGCACTAGTTCTTCGAGCGCATGGAGATGGCGTTTCAGTAGGAAATCGGTCTGGCCCGGTCGGGCCCAGGTATGGGCCACACGGTTCTACCGATTAGGGCCAGATCGGTTTCACGTTTGAAATCGGGCGATTTCTGCACGGGATACAGGTAGATAAGCGAGTGTAAGGGTAAATAGGAAATTGAGTGCCTGTTTCGTTATTATTCAAGGAGTTAGGCAAGGATGCGTTATATCTTCATGGTCATTTACATCATTCATGGACAAGTGTTCAAAAATGGCTCTTTTCGACAAAGAAGGTGTGGATCTCGAAACAATAAGGGTACGTGAGTTAGCGTTAGCAGATCGTAAGGTTGTTATGGCAGAGTCAATCGAAGACTTGCAAAGAATGTGGAATAAACTGAATGCAATCATGAAGAGCATGGGTCTCAAAATTAACGCAAATAGAACAAAAACTACTGTGTTCGAAGGAAAGAGTGAGAAAATACTATGCAATTTTGTATTAAATGATGAGAGAATTGAACAAGTTGATAAGTTCGTTTACCTTAGTAGCTTATTTACTAGGGATGGGAAGATATAGAAGGAGTTAGATAGACGCAGTAACGAAGTTAAGAAGGTTATTGGTAGAGCAGGTCCTCTTATCAGAAGTAAAAATATACCAAAGAAAGCTAAAATGGCAATACATAATTCTATATTTGTACCGACTCTAAAAAATGTTATATCCCTTCCTCACATTACTCCTTTTCCCACCGAGTGAGTCACGCCTACCCCAAAAGGGTTAGACGCTCGGACTTCATCTCAGAGGTCCGGGGTTCGATCCCTGAGATGGTAGCTCTGGAAATTTTTCTATGTACCTTTACCGAGGTTCTGGTGGTTCGGAACCCATATTAAGCTGTAGGTCCCCCCATCGTTTACTTGACTGCAACCCAGTCCTTCAATGATGGGGTAAAACCCAGGCTTTGTCTAATATGTCGGGGCACTGCTCTCATCAGATCACTTTATTATATTATAAAAATACGTCCGTGACTGATGATGTATACCGGGACAGCCCCGTGTTAAATAATAAAAAATAAAATCCAACTCTAACCAAAAATGGCTTCGACATGTTGGACAGTAACCATCTTGAGCCTGTGACAAAAATTAATTATATAATAATTCATTTCAAAAGCTGCTTTGTGACATCAATCAATTGCTGCAGTTTCTGGGCAGAACTAGCGTACAGCTTCAGGTCATCCATGTAAAGAAGATGGGTCACTTGATGCACATAAAGGTCGAGCATATTTTCTAGCATATTCTCATGCTATCATTTAAATTTAGTGTCCTTTTCAATTTGGAGCGATACATTTTTCTGCGAAATTAATATAATATAATTAGTATTATTAAAGGTAGAAAATACGATTTTTAAAATCCTAATTCAAAATGCTCATAAGTGCTCATTCAATTATCAAAGCACATAAAGGTCGAGCATATTTTCGAACATATTATCATGCTCAGGAGAGCCACCACTTTCTTCTATCTTATCATTTAAATTTAGCGTCGTTTCCAATTTGAAGTCATACATTTTCCCGTGTTATTAAAATAAATTTTTCTCATTTTTCGGAGCACTGAAACTCTTCAGAACACTAGTTTAAAAAAAAAATTTAATTCAGAAAATAATTTGTTTCATGATCTTTGACCATTACAAATAAGTGGAAAATATACAGTAATTAACATATCATTTGATAAATGCAAGCAGAGAGTGCCATGCAGAAACAACGACGATTACAATTATAAGATGAGAATTAAAACAATATTGTAACGCATACAGTGACACTTACAGCCCTAAGATTCCATTATAAATGTTCGAAGACGCAAAATTTTAGAGTTAAGAGGGCCCCATAAATCGTTCTTATGAAATAATTAGGTATCACGTGACTCGAAAGGGAAATTTGAGTAAGTGCAAATCAGAAGATTATGATCTCATTGCGATGTTACGTTTATCCGGGCGAGAATTTCGAGTAAATTTTCTAGACCTTGGAGCGAAACTCACGTCCGATATCGTGAACATGAACATGGTCGATGAAACCTTGACCCTCAAAGCTGAAAACAACAGGAACTATTTCGAGGCAACTTGAACAAGAAAAGCGACAAAATGAAATTTCACGATCAATGTCTCGTGAATTAATAATGATTCTAGTTTTCATAGAAATTCAACACGTCATCGAGGACTAATTACTCTCTAAATTTTTGAGCTACTTTTCCTCGAGAACTGAGATCAATTCTAAACGTTCTCCAAATGTTGGAAATCTTAAAACTTGGGATGTACAAAATAAATCGCATTGCAGGGCTTAGAGCATACGATTTTTTCTCGATTTTTCTAAATGCTCTTTTTTATACACTCCTTTTGCCTTTCTCTTTACCTCTTTTTTTAAAGAATTCCTCTTTTCTCCCTTGTTTTCAAGAAACTCCCCTTTTCCACTTTTTTACTTTTTCTAATTTTTTTCACTGAAATGCAAACTAAACTAATAGAGCCTAATAAACAATTCCGACTATTCTTGTTTGGAAGTTCATTTTTTTTTTTGTTGAAAATTCACTGATTTCGATGAAAATTTAAGTATTTTGTTGAAAATTCATTTTTTCCGAAAATGTTTTTTTTTTCAACATTTGCCTTTTTGAATTAAAAATTCAACATTGTTGATAGAAAATTCTTCTTTTATATCAAAAACTTGATATTTTTTGGCTAAAAATTAACTCTTTTAATGAGTATTTAACTGCATTCAAAAAAATTCGCCTTTATGGCATGGAAATTCAACCGTTTGTTTAAAAATACATGAGTTTTGTTGTAAATTCGTCTTTTTTTGGTTTTGAAAGTTTAACTATTTCGTTCTAAATGCTACTACTTGGTTAAAAATTTATCTTTCTTGGTTAAAATCGATGTATTTGTTAGAAATTCGACTTTTCAGGCTGATGATTTAACTTTCTTCTTCAATTTTTTTCAAAAGTAATTTTTCTTAGTAAAAAATTCAACTGTTTTGTTAAACATTTATCATTAAGAATTTTTTTATTGAAACATCAATTGAATTGCATGGTTTAGAGTTGAACTACTTTGCAAAAAATTCATTTTTTTGCTAAAGATTCATCAGGTTAGTTCAAAATTCTACTAATTCACAGAAAATTAAGTAAAAAAGGTAATCATGGCTTCAAAATTCAACAATACAATTTATGAAAATTCGTCTTTTTTGGTAGAACATTAACCTTCTTGTTCAAAATTTTATTTTTGCTGGTTGAAAATTTAACTATTTCGTATAAAATGATCTTTTTTTTGTTAATAGTTAAACTACTTTATTGAATATTAATTTTTGAAACTTCGTCTCTTTGGTTAAAAATTTAAATATTTTGTTCAAAATTCTTTTTTTTTTGTATATTGAAAATTTTTTTTTTAAGTTTAACGATTCCATTTTTGATTGAAAAGCTGTCTTTGTGGCTTAAAAGTCAATTGTTTTCTAAGACAATCGACCTTTTATCTTGAAAACTGAAGTATCTTATTGAAAACATTTCTTTTTTGGTACAAAATTCAGCTATTTGGTTAAAAATGCAATCGTTTTGTTTAAAGTTTAATTATGGTAGAAAGATCATCTGTTTTGATTTAAAATGAATTTTGTTGTTGAAAACTCCTAATTTAGGGTTTAAAATTTAACTGTTCTATAGGAAATTTGTATTTGTTGGAATACAAATTTCATTACCACATGGATTTTTTTTTCTTTTTTGACTAAAAAATATTTTTTGGTTGCAAATTCAACTATGTTGTTGAAAATTTGTCATTTCGGTTTGAAAATTCATCCCTTTTGGTTGAAAATTTGTATTATCGGGTTGAAATGTATATTTTAAGATTGCGAATTCCATTGTTTTGTAAAAAATTCGTGTTTGTTTTTTTAATAAAAGTTCAAAAATTTTCTTGAATTTTTTTGCTTTCTGCATACAAAATCTTTTTTTGGTCGAAAAATCAACTAGTTGACTTTTTTTTTAATTCAACTGTTTAATGGAAAATTCATCCTTCTTGGTTAAAAATTACCCCTCTTTTTGTAAATTCAACAGTCTTCTAAAAAATTCGCCTCTTTTATTTGAAAATTTATCTATTTGATTGCAAATGCGACTTTTTTGGTTGAACTGTATTTTTTTTTAAATTGGACTGTTTGATTAAAGATTCATATTTCTTCGTTGAACATTATTTTTGTTTTGTTTTGAAAATTCATCTTTCCGGGTTAAAAAGTTTTCTTATCAATCCGACTATTTAGCTTGAAAACTCAACTCTTTTGTTCAAATTTAATTTTTGTTGTTGTTGAAAATTGATCTTGAAAATTCAACTATTTTGTTGTTAACTGCAATATATTTCGATTTAAAATCTTATTTAAAATCTATTATTCCCCTATATTCTTGAAAAATCATTCTATTTTCCTTCTTTTGAGAGCGTTTTTTGCTGTAAAGTCTGAATATCTGACAATTCAAAATATATGTGGAAGTCTATATATTTATATTATATTTTATTATCAATATTAATTTAAGATTAGTAATTTTGTAAATTTTATTATATAATTAAAATCTCTAATTACAGGGAACCAGATCGTGCAGTCTTCGTTCCATTTAAGAAGGTCGTGTTAGCCTGGTGCACCAACACCTGACCCGGAGCAACAACGACCAATCCGCCTCGAATCCTGTTATCTAAATTCACGAAGTGAAGCTCGATAGAGGTACAGTTAAGTATCGAGTGGGGTTTCTATTTCGCGTGATTTTCATTTGTTAAGCTACTAGATTCATTCGTTGCAAGAAGAACAAATCGATAAATCTCTGAGCAGATTGACAGAGAGCATTCTTAATACCTTACCGACATCGAAAGCATTCCACACTTGAAGTGATTCTTGCCCGTGCTAGCTTTCTTAAATATTTTCGAAGGGCCCCGATAACGTCACAAAATAATATTGCGCAATTGTGAGAGACAAATGTGCGTAAACTACTTCAAGGTTACTTATGATCTCAATTAAGCCTTTCGCGTAAACACTGCATGAAGTTTATATTTTTATCTTTCCTTGCATTTTCTGCAGCGTCACATAGTCATGAGAAAAACAAGGATGATTTATTGTTTTCTAATAGATAATGACATTCTGGAAACTTAGCACGGATACGAACCACTTCAGTTGGGAGACGGACTTGATATCAATAAGGTAGAAATTTGTATTTAGAACACCCTCTGCCTATCTACTTCGCTTACAACAATTTAAAATGCTGAATCTTAATATTTTCAAAGCTTTAATCCAAAGATCTAGCCATTCCAAAAGACTTTGAAATCTCAAACTTATTAAATTAAAAAGAAAAAAAAAAGAAAAAAAGGAACATAGATGAAATATATACATTTTGTAATTTACAAGCCAGATTAGGGTAGCATTTGCGGCCCAATAAAAATGCAAATTGCTGTTGAGGTGATAATAAGACTTTGATAACTGGATAGCTGATCAGGACACGAGGCCAGCAGCCGCCGAAATTAGCTTGATGAAAAAACCCCGAGTTTTACGGGATTCGGTTTGATTAACCGTCCCAAACATTTTAATGACAGGCTCCTTACACACTAAAGTGGCCCAAAAAAATATATTTTTCGCGTCCTCGTGTCATACCCATATTTACTTTCATTGGGTTTAAAAATAATTAACCCATTAAGCTCTGACGGGACGCATTTTTCCATTTATTTTAGCCTTCTTAAGTTTAATGAAAACTGTCAGAAAAAAATTTTAATAGATCAATATCTACGTAGAATTTCACGTACTTCCCGAATCTGCCATTGGTTTTAGAGAAAACCGTAATCTGAATAGGTTATGTTCGTTTTTTTAGCAACAATTCGTGTTACAAATAATTTTTTTTTTCTAAATAGATGCTTTTGGATCGAAATCAAAGACGAATGTGTTCGAAAAGTAAGTATATCACGTCCTCGAATCTTTTTCTTTCGTGTTTAAGTGACTCCACTTAGAAAATGAAATTGTAACTATTCAAAATGGGGTCTCAAAGTTAAAAAATATAAACGATATAGTAGTTTTTGCACATAAAAATCGATTTCTCACTCATGATAATGTATACTAAGGGGGTTTGAAGGTCGCTGATTATAAATCCGAGATAAAATTTGACAAACTCAAATTAACGGCGAAAAAATTTAATTACGCTTATTGGTATGATAATGTATACTTAGGGGTTTTGAAGGTCGCTGATTACGAATCCGAGATCAAATTTTACATATTCAAAATGGCGGATCCAAAATGGCGGCAAAAAATTTAATTACGTTTATTGGTATGATAATGTATACTTAGGGGTTTTGGAGGTCGCTGATTACGAATCCGAAATCAAATTTGACATATTAAAAATGGTGGAACTAAAATGGCGACCAAAAAAATTTAATCACGCGTATTGGTATGATAATGTATACATATCATATTCGTTGATTATTATTCCACAATAATTTTTATTTGCAAGAAAATCTGTCAACCGACAACAAAAGTTTTTTGTTTTATTATTCTACTTTTTTATACAACTTTTTGGATTCAGTATTAAAAATGTGTAATTAAATTTTTTGGCCGCCATTTTGAATTTATCAAATTTGATCTCAGATTCATAATCAACAAACTCCTAAACCCCCTTCTACAAATTTTCACGTAAATATGTGAAAAATTGATTTTTATGTGCAAAAACTACTATAACGTCTGAAATTTTTAACTTTGAGACGCCATTTTGAAGAGTTATAATTTGATTTTCTACGTGGAATCACTTGGTCACGAAAGAAAAAGATTCGAGGACGCGATATATTTACTTTTCGAACACATTCGTCTTTGATTTCGATCCGAAGGCATCGATTTAGAAGAAAAAAATTTCTTTGTAACACGAATTTTCGCAAAAAAACTAACATAACCTATTCAGATTATGTTTTTCTCTAAAACCAATGACAGATTCGGAAAAATCGTGAAATTCTACGTTGATATTGATCTAATTAAAAATTTTTTCTGACAGTTTTCATTGAACTTAGTAGGCTGAAAAAAATGAAAAATGCGTCCCGTCAGGTCTTAATGGGTTAAGCAATTTATCTGAAATTAAAAAAAAAAATGTTTCAACCGTGTTCCAAGGCCTTGAAACGCTAACAGGTGTTCATTTATTTTTTGTTTCAAAAATGACAAAGGAGTGACGAAAAAGCAACAATTATTATTAATAATTTAAAAATAATATTTCAAATTTATTAATATTTCTTTACAAGGATGGGAAGCAATGGGGAAATTAGGGGTGAAGTAATAGGAGTGGCAAAGGAAAATTAGTGGAGGGGTACTTTAGTGGAAGTGCGGAGAGGGAAAAAAGGGAAAATGAGGGTAGAAACGTAAGTCAAGTGAGAAGAGAGAAAGTAGGTGAATGTAGAGGGAATAATGCGTTAGTGAGGGAAATCAGGGAAAATCAGGGGAAGTGAATGAAAGTAAGTGAAAGGGAAATTAAGAGTCTATGAGTAGGGGAAATGAGGGGGAATGAGGAGAAATAAGTTTGAATTAGGGGAGGTAAAATATAAGAAGAAGTAGGGAAATTCCTTGGAAATGAGGGAGAGGGAGCAGAGTTGAAGTACGGAGATTGAGGAAAAATTTGTGGAGGAAAGTACGGGGAACTAGTAGTGGGGGGCTAGAGGGTGGGGGTAGTTGGTATAATGAGAGCAAATAGGGGGAGTATAGGCAATTATGGGAGGGGAAGAGGTTGAAGTGAGTGGGAATGAGGGGCAGAAAGTAAGGGAACCTATGGCTGATTAGAGCAAATGAGGGGAGGACAAGTACGGAAAATTTGGGAAAGGGGTAACGAGGGGAGGAGTAGACGTTGGAGTGAAAAGAAATGAGGGATCAGACGTAAAGAAAATTATGAGAAATGAGTTTAGGGGAAATTAGGAGAAATTAAGCGGGTGTGGTGGAAATAAGGGGAAAAAGGATCGGGGAATTGGGTAACCGAGGGGGAACAGGGGAAATAATGAGAGAGGAAAGAGGCTGGCCAGTAGGGAAAGTAAAATGGAAAGTAAAGTAAATGGTGGGAATAGTAATATTCTGAATAAAATGAAAGTAAAATTATTTTTAGAATCATAATTATTGCTTGTATGTAAATCATTTGTCATTTTTACAAACACATTTTTTTGGCTACTCTAACACTGGGTAACAGTAACAGAACTTGATCAATATCGGGGAAAACAGGGATAAAAGCAGCATCAATTTTCGAGATGAATTTCGAAAAAAACAAACACAAGGACGATTTTTCGTTCATAAATAAACCAGTTGCAAGTTCGGTTTAGCTTTGATAATCAAATCTATCGATTAGGTTATTTATCGTTTATAGATGTTACGCAAGAGAGGCTATAGTTGGGAAACGTGTCACGATTCGAATCCGGTCTCGACATTATCAATTTTCAGTACATTTTGCTTTGAATTAATCTTTTTCTTCTGGCATAACATTTTATGTATATTTTTTCAATCTGAAATTACTTTCAGAAAGTTACATCTTTTATCTTTTTACAATTTTTTCTTTTGGTAGGAAAGTAATGCCATTAATTTTCTATTATTTAAAAAAATTGGTTAGAAGTTTCGCTCAGCCGTTTTAGGTCTGAAAATAAGTTTTCGATTTAAAAAAATAGAAACTTAAGGTTGTAAAATTATATCACCTCCAGAAAGTATTTGTTATTTATTGAGAAATAATCATTAAATTTCAGTACAACTACTGATTTGAAATGGCCCTAAAAAATAAATAACTGAATTAAGTACGTTTGTACATGAATGTACATGATTTTAGTCGATTATTATTCACTAATTCTGTTCACTCCCTGGCCCATTTTTCTGAATTCAATAAAATTTTGTTGCATTTAAATAAATTCGTTCAATTCACTTGTATTATTTTTTATTCATCTTAAATTCGTTTGAATTTAATGACATATTGTTAATTTCCTTTCAATTGTTCTGAATTCACTCTAATGTTACTGAAATATGTGGAATGTTTGGGATTTTTGTAATTTATATCAATTCATTTCAATTAATTTTGCAGGTATCATACATTTTTCATAATCTGTTCTGAATTCTATTAAATTCTACTGATTTTTTAAAATTCTCCATTGATTCTTACGGCTGCACATTAGTTCTTTTAAATTCACTGCAAGTCTTAAAATTAACTCAATTCTAATCAATTAAAGGGATTTTTTATTTCTTAAGTTTTCTTGAATTCATCTTCATATTTTTTGGATTTTCGATTTTGTTAAATCACCCTAAAGTCTTTTAAATTCACTTTGAATTGTTGTCAATTTCATAAGACTTATATCCAAACCAGTTTATCTGAATTCAATGGAATTTAAAAATTATGTTATATTCCCTTGAATTATTTTTAAATCACCCTAAATTATTTTTAATTCATCTTAGATTTGAATAAATTTGATCGAAGTCTCTTGAATTCTTCTAATTTACCTCAATTGTTACTGACATCAATGAAATATTTTGAATTTTTTCAATTTATTTGGAATTCACCCTGAAACCTTAATAATTTAGCCAATTTTGATGAAAATTCTGTGTAGCCTTATTTTCGTAACTTCAATGGAAATTTTTTATTTTTTAAAATTTTCACCAATTCACTCAAATTTATATAAATTTTATCAAAGGCTCCCGAATTCTCTGGAATTTTTCTAAAATCAATCCCAATTGAATCAATCAATGGCAACTTCTAAATTTTTTCAATTAATTTAAATTTTTTTGAATTTTACTTGAGTTGTTTTAAATTCACATGAAATTCTTATAAATTTTATCGAAATGTTTTGAATTCAAAAGAAAATGATTTACATTACTAATGCACAATCAGTAACTTTCAGTCAATTTTAGATATAAAATAAATTTTAAAGTACTACAGGAGTTTTTAAACTATTAAAAAATGTATATTTTTGTGCATTTCAAAATGGTATATTTCAAAAATCGAAAACTAAGAAAATTCATTTTTAAACCTAAAATGGTCTAACGGAATTTACTAAAAATCAAAGAAAATTCATGACACTATTTTTCCAGTAAAAGGAAGAACTTTAGGAGTTCCCCCTTCTTTGTTCGCGTCCTTTACCTTTCATCTAATCTCGTTTCGAGTCTCGTCTCGAATCTCGCCTTGAGTCTCATCACAAGCGTCATCTGGAATATCTGAAGCTTCGTCTCGATTCTCGAGGCTTATATCGAGTCTCGGATCTCATCTCGAGTCTCATACATTTTTATTTGTCACCCTGCATGTGATGCATCATCCTCTAAAATCAAAAAGTGCCAGAAAATCTAGAATGCTTAGTTTAAACTAAAAATGCTTCATTTCATTCGAAACTTTAGTTTTTAAATGTGGATAAAATGTCGAGTGAAATCCGGATCTAGTCACGATGGAGACAGACATGTTAAGGGAAAATTCTTAGCCCTGCTTACAGGTACACCGAGATTGAATTTTTGGGCTCAAGATGTAATTTAATGTACGTATCTATAATTGTATATCAAGATCCTTGAAGAATCAGCTGTATTTATGTAATTATATGTACCTATTTTTGAGGAAAACGCACTCCTACGCAGTTCACTTTTCTATTTAAAAAAGGATCAAGAATCATATCGAGAGGCTGTTTAACGAGGCGATCACGTTAAAATATTAAGAGGCTTTAAAAGATTGAAAAAAGTTCATTGCTCAAATTGTTTAAACAATAAGCAATATTGCAGTGGTCCTGATAATTTTTTTGAATTTTAATTTTGTTGGGCAATGTTCTTTTTTTGTTTATCTGTTAAAATTTGAATGTAAATACAAATATAAATGTACTACATCTACATCTTCAATTGGTTAAAGTATCGACGTGTTTGAATATGAACTGCTATATTATTTCTTCGATATTTTTTTATTTTTATTTTATTTTTGTACCATTTCGTACACGTGCCTTAATTAAAAACGTCGTCACTTAAAAAAAAAGAAATTAAATTTCTATTTACAACATTGAAGTTGCGACGTTTTTGTTGTGGCAATATTAGATTAGGAGTTTTTTTTAAATTATTGCGCCATATTTTAGGATCTCTTCCACGGAAAGACCTGTTATTAATGTGAATAATATCGGGTACCTGCATCTATGACAATTATATAATATCATCAAAGTATTATTTATCATTTGTGACAACTTTTAGTCGTACAAATTCTGTACAAAGACTAAATACTTCAAACCATGGCTTTATCAGTTAGAGTTGAAAAATCGACGCTCAGAACGTACTTAAGAATGATAGTTGCAAGAATTTAAATTCAGTTAGTTGTGCCAAAAATCAGATGATGATTCAAATAAAAGATATTAATCTTAATCAAAAAATTTTAAAACTGAAAAAAAATGTATTTTAACAATATTTTTTACAATTGAATTTTGTCTTAATACCACTTCTGATCAATTTTTGAAAAATGGTTGAATTTTAATGAATGATGACTTATTTTTTCGGGGAAAACATTCTCTATAACTCTATTTTCAATTTCGAAAAAGCTACTATAAGGGAAAATTCAATTATAAACAATTTACAAAAACTATTGTTAAAATAACTGTTTTCGTGAGTTTTAAACATCTTTCAGGAAACATGTTGGTTTTATTCATGAGACATGATTGATATTATAATTTTAATTTTTGAAATCAAAGAAAACTATTTTTTTTCAGAGATCTGATTTTCGTTACAATAGCTGCCTTAAGATCAAAAATTTGAGTCGTTTATGTGAGTGTTATTACTCAATTTTATTTTCGGTATTAGATCAGTATTTTATTATTTTCAACGTACTTGTGTATATTTTTAATTTTTATTATTAGATATTTTAATTCCTAGTTTTAAGAAATAACATTTTCGAATGATCTTCGCGAAGGCTGTACCTGTACTATAGATTTTTTTGAATCTCACAAAGCTTTGCATATATAAGCTATTATTGTACCTTTTTCGTACTGGATTTCTGAAAAAGTAAACCTGACATTTTATCATTATTAAGTTAGAAATCAATTTAATTTATGATACTAGAGATGCATTCAGGGTTGAATATTAAAAAGTTTGGAATATTCGATTAAAAAATTATTTAAAAAGGAATATCAGGGATCGAATCGTGCGACTCTTTTTTTAAAAATGCGGCTAATCTTGTCTCGAATCTCGTTTTCAGTCTTAATGATTTTGAATTAAAAATTCCTCCTTTGGGTTAGAAAAGTTATGTTTTTTTATGGAAAATTAATCTCTTTTGTTGAAAATGTTAGTGTCTTCTGCAAAAACCAATTTTTTAGTTTTGGTTTTAAATGCACCTGTCTATTTAAACAAATTTAATTTAACTATTTGTTTAAAAATTCATCTTTCTTGGTTGAAAACGATCTATTTGTTAAACATTTAACTTTTTAGGCTATTAATTCAACTGCCTTTTTCAAATTTTATTTTGTTGTTGAAATTCGACCATTTGGTTCAAAATTTAATTATTCTGCTCAAAATTAATTTTCTCCTTTTTTTGCAAAAATTCAACTGTTTTCTTGAGCATTTGTTTATTTTGAATAAATAATTCTTTCTTCTTTTTTTGTGTGCAAAAATTCAACTGTTTTCTTGAGCATTTGTCTATTTTGAATTAATAATTTGTTCTTATTGTTTGAAAAATCTTCCTTTTTTGTTGAATTCGGCTTTTTTTTATACTAAATTAAAATCTTTTTGGTTGAACTATCAGCTATTACATTTTTCGTTGAGAATTCACATTTTTTGCTTCAAAAATGAACTAGTTGTTGTAAAGTTAAACAATTTTTTTTAAACTAAACAATTTGCTATAAAATAAAACTTTTTGGTTCAAAATGAACTTTTTTGATTCAATATTCACCCATTTGGTTAATAATTCATCTTTTTTAGTTGAAAATTATCTCTTTTTTTAAATCTTCTTTTGGCCTTAAAAATTCAAATATTTATTTTTTAAATTCCACCATTTGGTTCAAAATGAAACTATAAGGCTACAATTTCAATTATTTTGTTAAAACTTCATCTTTCGGTTGAAAACTCGCTTTATTTGGTTAAAAATCCAATATATTTCGACTTTTTTTCCTTTTTTTCCATGAAAAAATCGTCCTATCTCCCCTGTTTTGATAGCATTTTGAGCTGTGAAGTCAGAATTATTAAAAAATAAATAATTTCGTATCCAAAGATTAAAATTTTTAATTTAAAGTAATTTTATGTTTACAATATTCAAAACTAATGTCTGATACTTCTTTTTTATTATCTTTGAAAATTTGATGAAACTGTTTTCAAAATTCGATGCGATTTAATTTTTTATTTTATGCGACTAATGCAACTTTGTATTACCTTTCTGGTCAATCCGAGAATAATGAACCCAAAATAGATAATAATTAATTAAAAGCGCAAATATACGTGAAATAATTAATTGTAACTTTTTTTAATAAGGCACTTTGAATTAAATTAAATAAATTATTCTACATACATTAGTATTTTAAATTATTGATTATCTATTGTAGATTAATTATTCACTGTAGAATGGGCTCTACTACATATAATTAAATTTTAAATCAGACTAGCATTCCAATACTCAAAATACTTAATATTCTTATAGGTAACTAACAAAAGATTAGTTTTAATGTTTTTTTCTCGCTTTTATTCATTATTGAAATGTCAGATTTACTTTTCAGCTACCCCGTTTCAGAAAATTACAAAAGTTATGTTGATTTTATTTTTAATACCATTTTAGTACAACAGTAATACATGTATAATTATATATTTTATTATTTTATTTTACGACGTTCAGTACAATATTATGTATGTGATTTAAGCCAAGGAACTTTTACCGGTAATGCGATCCCAATTACGAAATCGTTTACGATCCCAATTAAATTTTTACTCTTGAATCTCTTGACTTGTATACGATTTTTTCATGCGTATAACTGATGCAATACAATTTTAGAAAATACTATAACGGACTACATTATATAATAGAATTAATAAAAAACTCAATTATATTCAACATTTTAAAACTAATATATGATTCAAGATAGAGATTAATTCACCAAAAAGTATTTAACTATTTCAATAAGTGAAACTAATAGATTTAATTACTGATTCCAAAATTATATTTCTGATTTAAAGTGTTTATAAATAAATGTATTTTTATCAGTATTTGCTGATTGAAATTTCTAAAAAAGTATTTTAAATTTCTTATCTACGAAAAAATTGTATAGTTTTGAAAAATGCTGGAGAAAACCACGCTCTATAAAAAATAATTTTTTTTCTACATTCATTTTTATAGTTTATTTATTTAAATTTTAATAAAAGAGCATGTTATTGATAAATTTATAAATTACTGCGTATAAAATTATCCAATCGCAAACAGTGTATAATGTATATAAGCGTAAAAAATAAACGAAACCATAGATCTAGGTGGATAGGCTGTTGATCTGTAAGCGAATCGATTTTTAGATAGTCAAAAACCAACTCTCGCATACTCGAATTCGATTTTGGATTAATCTAATCCAAATTATCCTGGATTTAATAATTTAAAATACAAATATTTTTGATTGATTCAAAATCGAATTGAGACTTATGAGAAAAAGCTTCGCTTTGGACAGCCCGAGTTAAATGTCGAATTAGAAAAAAAAGATGATACGTAAACTGTAAATTTAAACAATATAAACAAATATAAATCATAGAAACCAATATTTAGCCACTAAAACTTTAAACTCTAAAAGCAATATTCTTCCAATACCTGCAGTGTTTGATGTAAGAATCAATAGTATCAAAAATCGAAAAAAAAAAATTAAAACAAAGTGTATAATGTTCTCTTTATCCAAATAGTTGATCTGAGAAAATTGAGAATCAGAAATTAAAGATTTGGGACGAATATCAAGAAATTGTTCCTCTGGAGAGGTTTTTTATTCGTTAACTGTAAATGTTGATCGGAAAGGTTTATCAAAATATTAAGAAAAACGAGTTAAACTTTGTGGAGAAAAAATTTATTTTGAACGACTGTTACGGCGAATGACCATATTTCTAAATTATAATCAGTTTCTTGTAAGCGAAGCGATTTTAGTGTATAAGGAAATCAGAAATCAGTTTTCTTATCATTTTTATTTTTATTGCCGCATTATAGGAAAACAGTTGGAAGTGAGAAAGAACTGCGTGTCAATACAAATTGTTATCGTTGTACCTAAAGTGTAATTGTAACGGCGAGTATAATACTTATATAATATAATATATAAGTAAGTACAGAATTTGTTCTCACTTCTTATTCTTAGTTATATTTTCCCTTTTTCCTTTTCCCTGATAGAAATTATTTATTTAAAATATGTTGCAAAATAGATTCCTCAATTTTTAATGTATACATTTATATTTATGTACTTTATATTTAGGAAAGCTAGTTTTATAAAATGAATTAAAATTTCTCAAAAGAAAAGTTTATTCTTTTCTTTTGAAAAGTCTTTGAATTAAATATATGTTAATATAATAACAATTTGAAGAAAATTGAAAATTTAACAATGTGTTTAAAAAAATTTTACTGATTAAAACATACTTTTTGGTTGAAAAATCAACTTTTTAATTGTAAATTTATAAGTTCGGGTTGAATATTCAACTGTTTTGTAGAAAAATAAATTTTTTTCATTGTTGAGTGTAAAACATTTTTGGTTTGAGAAATTATTTGATTGAAAATCAACTTTTATGTTTAGAACTTATAATTTCGGGTTGAATAGTCTTTTTGGTTTGAAAATCCACCTCTTTTGGCAGCAATTTAATCTTTTTGGGGGGCAAATGCAACAGGTTGGTTGAAAATTGTCTTTTCGGTTGAAAGTTTATATTTTTTGTTTGAAAATGTGACTGTTTTGTAGAAAATATGTCAGTTTTTTATTGAAAATTCAACGATTTAGTTTAAAAAAATTTATTTCATGACAAATTCTGCTTTTTGGCTTGAAAATAGAACAATTTGGTTCACATTTTTTATTCTCGTTTGAAAAACATTTTGATTAAAAAACTTTAATAAGCGCCAACCTTTTTGTAAAAAATGTATAATTTCGTATAGAAAATTCAATACTTTTTTAGAAAATTCCTCTATTTGGCTTGAAATTACACTGTTCATTCGAAATCGTGTCCATTTTGTGAAAAATTTAACTATTCGGTTAAAAATTTACTGTTTTGTTAAAAATCCGATTTTCAGTGTGAAAATTTAAATGGTTTGTAACAAAATTTGTAGAAAATTAATCTTGTTGGTAGAAAAATTCATGGTTTTAGTTAAAAAGCGAGAATTAGATAAAAAATGGATTGATTTTTTATGTTTGATAATTTACGTGATTTTTCAAATTCAAAAATAATTTTTTTTAATTCACAATTTTGGGTTAAAAGTTCAATTGTTTTGTCAACAAATTCGTCTTGTTGATTTGAAAATTCAACAATTTGGTTGAAATTTTTTATACTCGTATGAAAAATATTGTTTGGTAGAAAAATATTAATTAGCGCAAACCTTTTTGTTAAAAATTTGTAATTTCGGGTAGAAAATTCCTCAAATTTGTAGAAAATTTGTTTATTTTGTTAAAAATTGAACAATTTGATTGAAAATTAAGTGCTTCGTTGAAAATTCAGATTTGGGGGGGGGGGGTGAAAATTTGACTGGTTTGTAACAAAATTTGTATTTTGTGGTTTGAAGATTCAACAATTTGATAACATTTTTTTATTTCTTTATTGAAAAATCTTTTTGGGTTAAAAAATCAACTATTTCGTTACAAGTACTTTTGTTCTTGAAAATTAATCTTTTTCGTTGAAAATTCGCCTCTTTTAGTTGAAAATGAATCTTCTTACTAGAAAAATTCATGGTTTTTGTTGAAAAAGCGACAATTGGATTAAAAATGGTTTGATGTTGCACGTTTTGTAATTTACGCAATTTTTCAAATTCAAAAATAATTTTTTTTTAATTCACAATTTTCGGTTAAAAGTTCTAATGTTTTGTCGACAAATTCGTCTTTTTGGCTTGAAAATTCAACAATTTACTTGATATTTTTTATTCTCGCTTGAAAAATATTTTTTGGTTGAAAAATGTTGATAAACACTCGATTTTTTGTTAAAAATGTATAATTTCGGGTAGAAAATTCAACAGTTTTGTACAAAATTCGTAAATTTTTTAAAAAATTGAACAATTCGGTAGAAAATTAACTGCTTTGTTGAAGATTCACATTTTGGAAGTCAAAATTTGGTTTGTAACAAAATTTGTATTTTGTGGTTTAAAGAAACAATTTGATACATTTTGTATTAAAAATTTAACAATTTGCTTGACATTTTTGTCATTTCTAAATGCAACAAAATTTTTTTTGGTTTTAAAGTGAACTATTTGGCAAAAAAATTGTTTTTTCGATAATTCGTAATTTTGAGTTAAAATTATTGTTTCATATTTCATAAGATTTTTTGATTTAAGGGAAAAAAGAGGGATTCGAAAAAAAGTGGATAGAACTGTGATCCCTGACATTAGAGTTTATTCAAGGTCTTTGACAGTGTTCAAGTACAATAATAAGAATACATTAGATATTTACAATTCAATTAAATTACAACATCAATAAAGAATAACAATAACGGGGTTGATATAATAATATCAAAAATAAAATAATAGAATTGACATTTGATCAAACAATAAATGGCGAAAAATTCTGATTTCTCATTTGACATGTTTACGTGGAATATTAAAAAAATATATATTTGAGATACCAGATAATCAGATAGGATGGAAACATTTAATGGTGCGACGGATAATCTGCATACCACGAGTACGCTCCATTTGCTCCTGTGTGCGCACCGAAATCAACAAAATCTAGAATTTCAGCTGTGGATCTTTCAGGTCTCTGGGCAGGACTTTCAGTTTCAGTAGGATGAATGACGTGTGTCTGGCGTGGGAGTCTGGCCTGGGGCGTGGGTGGCGCGATTGGGTTCAACTCGAAAATATCCATTCCATCAATAGGAATAGCGATATAACGAGTTCCTCCCATTACCATACTAATTCCACAAAACAGCACAAATATCACCTTCTACAAGTAAAAAATTTAATTAATAATTTCATTCATTTGATTTGAAATATGAAGCATCGGCTGAAGAATATTTTTCGGTTGAAAGATTTAGCAAAAAAATCTGTCCACATTTGATTTACACAGTTTTTTAAATAATCAGTTGAGTTTTTATCTTTTTCAATTATGAGATCTTTCAGTCTACAAGGCGTAATTCGAACATCGTTTGCTTACAAATTTTCCATTTTGGATTTTAATTTTTATGCGTACATTTTTCATTTAAATAATTTAAAAATGCAGTTTTAAAGAATTAAAAATTAGTAGCTTTTAGATTCTTTTTATCGAAAAATTTAGCGATTTTATTCTGACAAGCTATTATCTTTACTTTTTAAATAATATCCCTATCAATTAGAAAATAGGGTCCCAAAAAACTCCCATAAGTCAAAAATGGGGTTTTGCCTGTTTTTGGAGCTAATAATGATTTTTTTGCGGTTTTTCATATACAAATTTTTCTCAACACGCAAAGTACTTTCTATTAATAATTAGATGTGTAAATAAATCGTTTAAACAATTTATTACTGTTTTGATCAATTTTCTCTTAGAATATAATTAGGAAGTTTCAGTTTTTTCCGAATTTTTCAACTTATTTTAACTTTTATATTAGAGCGAGGCAACAGTCATACCAAGTAACAGAATTAATGGTTCAAATAATCTATTATTATAAAAAATTAATTGGTTTAAACAATTAATTTTTGTCACATGCTTAAGATGGCTTAAGATGGCCCAACATGTCGAAGGCATTTTTGGTTAGAGTTGGATATAATTTTTGATTATTTAACACGGGGCTGTCCCGGTATATATCATTAGTCACGAGCGCATTTTTATAATCCAGTCAAGTGATCTGATTAGAGCAGTGTGCCCCGACATATTGGACAAAGCTTGGTTTTTACCCCATCATTGACGAACTGGGTTTCAGTCAAGTAAACGATGGGGGGACCAACAGCTTAAGGTGGATTCCGAACCACCAGAACCTCGGTAAAGGTACATAGAAAAATGCCAGAGGTACCAGCTCAGGGATCGAAACACGGACCTCTGAGGTGAAGTCTGAGCGTCTAACCAACCGATTATTATTATTATTATTATTGTGTATAACAATATTCGTTTATAGAATAATGCTAGAAAGTTGCGATTTTTTCTGAAATTTTCCACTTTCCATTGACAATTAGGGTGTGGTCATAATTAACTAAAGTTTACAAAAATACTTGTTTAAGAAATTTATTATCATTTTTATTAATAATCCCTTCGAATAATGCTAGAAAATTGTGGTTTTTTCTGAAACATTCAACTTCTAGTCCACTTTTCGCTTAGAGTGAGTTAATAAATGCAAGTTAACAAAAATAATTGTTTAAACAAATTATTATTTATAACTCGTTTCTCCTATGATAATGCTAAATGGTTACGCATTTTTCTGAAATTATTATCTTTTTGTCCAGTTTTTACTTCGTGAGGTAATTAATATAATTTGACAAACTTATTTAATTTAACAAGTTATTATTGTTTAAAACTTCCTTCTCCTAGAGTAATACTAGAAATTATTTTTTAATAAAATTTCCAGTCATAAGTGAAGATAGTGATAAACAATAATAATTTCTTCAAACAATCATGTTTGTTAAATTTTATTAATCAAGACTTCACTCTAAGTGAAAAGTAGAGAAGAAATGGACAATTTCAGACAAAGATGCAACTTTCTAGCAGTATTCAAGGAGAATATTATTAAAAACTATAATGAATTGCTTAAAAAATTATTTTTGTTAACTTTAATTGAATAATGCCTCGCTCTAATGAAAAAAGTAAAAGAAAGTTTTAAAAATTCAGAAAAGAACCGCAATTTTCTAATTTACTCTAAGAGAAAATTACTATAAACAACAAGAAATTGTTTTAACGATTTATTTAATCATATAATTATTAGTATACCGTAGTATCTTATGTATTAATAACAACTTTGGCTAAGAAAAAATTCCATCTTCTAGAGAACGAAAATTTAATTAATAATTTCATTCTAATGAATTTCCACTTTGTTTTTTCTTTAATTTTTCATTCTTCCTGATCATTAATATTTATAAGCAAAATTCTAATCTTGGAAAATCGTTCATATAGAATTTTTTATAAATGCAATAAAAACAATTGAAAGTTATAGATTTCTAATTTATCACTCTCAGTGTTGCCGGAGTTTAATTCATTCTTGAAAAAGGTGTAAATGTGACTTATTTAAATCACTTATGTCCTTTTAAATTAAAAAGCAGTCAAACGAATTGGAAAAGAAATTAAAAAATTCAATTGATTGTGCAATTTAAGGGAACTCAAAAGTATTTGATGAAATATCTAAGAATCCCGGGTGACTTCAAAAAAATTCATGATAAATTAAACAAAACTAAACAAATTTTAAAAAGAATTCAGGATACATTGATAAGAATTACGAATTAACTTGAAACGAATTACAAAATATATTTGGAATTTTTTTCACAACCTTTAAAATCCTACGAAATCACTTCTAATGAATTAATTCTTTCAAATCTGATGTTTCCTGAAATCATGAAAGATTTATTAAAATACTTTCGGAACTTTAGAATCTTTTGAAATTCCTATAAATTATTCAAATCCTTGTAACTCCCTTCAAATTATTGGAAATCAATTAGAAATTCCTTGAGCTAATTTAAAATGGCCGAAAATATTTCGAGGCTTTAAAATCACTCAAAAAATGTTGAAGCTTTTGAAAATGCATTGTAATCTTTAAAAAAATCCTGAAATATTTTTTTAAAAACCTTTAAAATAATTTAAAATCCTTTGACATTTTTGAAAGCTCTTGAAAATTCTTTGGCATTTTGAAAGTATCTTTAAATATTCAAAATCCCTTTAAAATGTTTAAAGCTCATGAAAATGACTTAGAATCTTTTAAAACACCTTAAAATATATTAAGTGCTTTGAAATTTTTTGAAATTCCTTTAAATTTGCATGTTAAAAAGATCTTGAAAATTCGTTGAAATGTTTTAAAATACCCTTAAATATTTAAAATCCTTTAGAATCACTTCAAATGATTGAGGTTGATAAAATATACCCTAAAATATTTCAAACCATTTTATGTCTTTTGAAATACTTTACAATTTTTTAGAACTCTTGAAAATTCTTTCGAATATTTAAAATACTCTAAGATTTCTGAAATTATTTGAAATCCCTTAAAATTATTCAAATCAATAAAAAACTTCTTGTGATTTTTTTATACATCCTAGAATATTTAAAATTCTTTTTAATCTTTGTAAATAGCTTGAAAAAGTTAAAAAAGAAATCCTACAAGATGATGATATTTCCTGAAAACCTGGAAGTTTTATTAAAATACCTTCAGCTTTTAAAATTCCTCTTAGAAATCATTTAAATCCTAGAAAACCTTATCAAATCTCTTGAAATCTTTTAAAATATCCTAAAACCTTATAGATCTTAAAATCGTTCCAAATTTTCCGAAATTTTAGGGAATTTTTAAAATCCCCATGGAAAATTTTTTAATTTCTTTAAAATAGCTTGGATTTTTTTTGTTTCTTGGAAATTGAACTGGGAATCTTTTAAAATGCCCTAAAATATTTTAAATCCTTTGAAATCCCTTGAAAAATTTTAAAGCTCTCTACATTTTCTTGCACATTTTAAAAATACACTGAAATCTTTTAAATCCTTCGGAATCTATTCAAATTATTGAAATCTATTCAAAATACTCTAATAAATTTAAAATCCTGAAAAATTTTTAAATCAATTGAAAATTCCTAGCAATCTTTTAAAATATCCTAATAATATCTTTGAAATTCGTTAAAATAAAATCCTGGAAAACGTATCAAAATGCCTTGACAGCTTTTAAAATTCCTTTAAGTCATTAAAATCCTCCGAAAAATTATTAAATCCCTTGGGATCTTTAAAATAGCAAAATTCAAATCCTTTGAAACCTTTTGAAATCGCTTAAATATTATTTGGATGTTTTAATATTACCCTAAAATGCCTTCAAAATATAGAAATCTATTTAAAATTCTTTAGAATCTTTTAAAATATCCGAAAATATTTCCAAACCTTAGAAATCTATTGGGAGTCCCTTGAACAATTTTTAATCTCTTGAAAATTACTTGGATGTTTCAAGAATACTCTAAAATCGCTAGAAATGATTGAAATATTTAAAAATCTCTTCTTAAAAGTTACTTGGAATTTTCAAAAGTATCCTAAGATCTTCCAAATTTTTTAAAAACATTAGTAACACTTTGAAATATCCCCTAATTTTTGTGGATAAAATAAAATTACTTGGTAAATTTTAAAATACCATAAAATCAAATCATAGAAATTTATAAAAAAAACTACTTTAAATATTTTATACATTCCATACAATATTTTAAATTCTGTAAAATCGTTCCATATCTTCCGAAATTCTAAAGTCTCATACCTTTCTTGCAAATCCTTTAAAATGTTGGAAATATCTTGGAATTTTTAAACGTCTTTAAGATTTGCTTTGGAATTTTTTAAATACCCTAAAACATTTCTAATCCTCATAAATGTTTTGAAAACTCTTGAAACATTTTAAAGTTCTTCAAAATTGCTTAGCATTTTTTTAAATACCCTAAATTCATTTTAAAAATGCAAACACCTTCAAATTATTTAATTCTATTACAAATTCCTTAGAATCTTCTTTAAAACTCTCAAACTTTTTAAATCTTTTTAAATCCTTGGAAATTTTTTAAAGTTCTTGAAAAAACGTTTGATTTTTTTAAAACACCCTAAAATATGTAAAATTCGTTAAAATTCATGCAAAATATAGAAACTTATTAAAAATTACTTGAAATATTTTTAGATACACATAAGGTAGTTGTAGCGGCAAGAGTCAGATTTCTGAAAAAAAATAATTTTTCTATGATTTTAAGAATCAAAATATTATAACTGATGTCATTTTAAATAAAAAAATTGTTATGGAATATGTTAAAATTCACAACAACAAAACAACATTGATTTCAACCATGTTTTTTGCGATTGAATTTTTTCTGATCGTGGTTTCTTACAAATTTTTGAAAAATTATTGAATTTTAATGAATGGCAGCTTATCCTTCCAGGAAAAACTTCTCTACAACTCTACTGTGTCAAATTTTTAAAATAACTGAATAATTTTAAAATATAATTATTTGTTTAAAAAATGTTTTCTTAGAAAAAATTTGTCTAACAATTTTAGACACAGAAAAATTTACTTTCACAATTGGAAACAGTAGAGTTGTACAGAATGTTTTCCCGTAAAAATGAGCCGTCGTTTATTAAAATGCAATGATTTTTCAAAATTTGATAAGAAGGGACGGTGAGAACAAATTCAATTGCAAAAAAATGGTTATAATTAATGTTTTTTGTATGAATATTAAAAGTTTTCATAAAAACTAATGTTTTTTATTGGAAATGACATCAGTTATAATATTTTGATTCTTAAAATCATAGAAAAACTCTTTTTTCAGATACTGGCATGACTACCTTAAATATTTCCAAACGTTTAAGAATATTTAAAACGATAATTCATTGACATTTTTAAAAATGCCCTAAAATAGTTCAAATCCTTTGAAAATCCTGAAAAGTGTTTTGGAAGCTTTTAAGAGTGCCTTGGATTTTGTAAATACCGAAAATTCTTTAAAATCTTGTAACCCATTCAAATTATTGAATTCTATTCAAAATTCCTTTGAATTATTTAAAACACCTTCAAATATTTCAAATCTTTTTAAATCCTTAGAAAGTCTTTCTTTTTAAATTAAAAATAAAAAATATCGATTTCCAACAAAAAATGGAATAGCTAACGTTTTAGTTGAAAACATTAATTTAAAAAAAAATTGATTTTGAAGAAAATAGTACAATTTTAACATAACTGATGAATTTTCAACTGATATGATGAATCTTTAACTGTAATAGTTAAATTTTAAGCCATAAATATGAGTGTTCAATTAAAGCAAGGAATCTATAACTGAAATAGTTGAATTTTTAACAAACAAAAAATTAGTTTTGACTACAAAATATAGTTTTTCAATTAAAACTCAAATAAATAAATTTTAAGTTCAAAAAATTAACGCTCAACCAAACTCAAGAATTTTCAACTAAGAATATGGAATAGTCAATTGGAATAAGTTGAATTTTCAGTTAAAAAATTACTTTCCACAAAAAACTAACCTTTAACGAACAAACAAAAATTCGAAAAGACGAAAAAGATGAATTTTCACCTAATAATATTAATTTCTACCCAAAAATATCAATTTTCAACTAAAAAAGAGCATTTTTGGACCAAAAATTAAATAATTATCTTTTTAGTAAAAAAAATGAATGCTTAAACAGATTAAACAGATTAAACAGATTTCGGCAAAAAAATCATTTTCATCCAAAGGAAAAACAAATTATCGATCAAATAATTTCTTTTTCAACCAAACAGACGAATTTTTAACAAAAAAGTTTAACTCTCAACCAAGTAATCTTCTCTCCAACCTAAAAGATAAATTTTTAACTAAAATGATAAATATTTAAATGTAATACTTGAACATTTAATCGAAAAGAAGACTTTTTAAACAAGAAGAATAACTTGCAAAGAAAAAGATAATTTTCTACAATGAAAAATCGATTTTTAACCAAATATATGTGGATTTTCAACGAAATAGTTGAATTTCCAATTAAAAAATACCAATTTTTATCCAAATTGTTGAATTTTAAACAATAAAATATCAATTTTCAATCAAAAATGGACATTCCAATTTTCAGTTAGAAAAATTAATTTGCAAACCAAACTGATGAATTATTAAAAATGATGAACCTTTAACTAGAATAATTAAATTTTTCAAAAGTACATACATTTTCAAACTAGTTTAATTTCTAAATATATAAAAAATAAAATCAAAATTAAATAAGAAATCATGATTTACTTAGATTAAACTGACATAATCTGAAAAATCTGCGATTGTAGATAAAGTATAAATCACTTTTATAAATAGACCAAGAACATTCAAATAATGAAAACTTGGAATTTATCCTAGAAATTTGAATAATAGGCTAAAAATTATAAATTCGTAAGAAAGTCCTACTGTGTATTTTATCAACAGTTCCTTTCTATAAATAAAAGAAGGTAATTGAATTATATTTGTGAATGAATTTATAAATTAAGCTTTCATTCTCTCATTTGTACCTGATTTTCTTTACAATTTGATTAAAAAAATACAATATTTATAATTTACAAGATGAAAAAATTGAATTTAAAACTCTAGACGCTCGTTTTATATTTTATAAATTTAATTTAATTAATAAGCTAGGATCGCGAGTCGATATTTTTTTCAAGTCACTAATAAGATTAAACTATTAAAGCGTGTACCGAAAAATCCATGGTTTGAGTGTCACTTGTTATAGAGCTAGGTATGCAGACTGACGAAAGAGGCTGATGGACCAGGATTTTATACGGATCGCTTGGCCGCAGCTTTCTCGAATTCACTCCTGGTGACCACCAAGCACAGTCATCATCATCAATTACTTCTGGGACTTCTTGTCACGTATCTATTTGTTCTATCGTAATCAAATCGCCGAGGAAGCACGCCAGTTATTTGTTTTCTCCACTAAACCAAATAGACCAACACCACTTCAATTTTCTCCTTCCTTTTTATATCTTCCAAAGCAATCAACGACAAGATTAATAGTATAATACCAATCGTGAATAATAAGTTTTCTTTAAATTGAATTAAATTTATTACAAATCTACGATTCAAATCGAAAGTATTATCAAAAAAATCAGGATGGCTGTTTTAATCACATAAAAATATTCCCGGTCTTTTCCGGGTTCGAAAACATTTTTCACAATTAATGAAATTTAAAAATAGAAAAAATTAGAGCTAAAAATGTTTCCGTTTGATGTAATATAAACTGAGCTGCAAATGGTTTCAAGCAATTTTAAGCTAGAAATACTAAAAATTGAACGATTACGTTTTTGTTCTAAACTGAACGCTTTTTAAATTAAAAATTAAATGATTTTCATTTTAAATAATTTAGATATCCTTAAAAAGCTTAAAAAATTTATTTCTACATATTAAAACATCTAGATGTTCTTTTACATTGATTAAAATTTCAAGTTATTCTTGAAATTTTTTCAGAACTTTTAAACACCTTTTTAAATGATTCGAATTTTCCCCTAAATTGTTCTTTTAATCCTGTAAAATAAAAAATATTTTCTTAAAATCTTTCAGACTCATGTTCAACCATTTGTGATGTCTGTTTAAATATATTTAAAAAAATTAATTTTTCAAAATAAAAATTTATTTTCAATTTTCCTAGGAATCTTAAGGAAATGTATTTTATTTTATTGACATTAGTATCAGTTATTAGTATTTATTAGTATTTAAACACCGAAATTCTGATCTTGTAACATTGAATTTTCTACGAAATTTGAAACATTTTTAACAAAACAATGAATTTTCCAACCAAATTGATAGATTTATAACAAAAAGTCGATAAAAAAAAATTGATTTTTCAACCAAAACAAGCTTCCCTCAATAAAAAAAAAGTCAACCAAATTGCTCTATTATTAAGCCAAAAAGACGAATGTCCTAGAAAACAACTATATTTTCAACGAAAAATGGATTTTTCAATAAAATAGTTGATTTTTCAACCAAACAAAATTTTTCAGTAAAGAAAAAAACGTCAACAAAATTATTGAATTTTCAAAAAAACGAAATTTTTACAGAAGAATTTAATGATGAGTTTTCCAAAAGAAATAAATTATAATCAAATATCTCGTTTCGCAAATGTTTTTCTGTGTCAATGAAATTTACAATTTCGAAATCTAAAACTAAAAAATTTTCCATTTTAGGTAATAAGAACGGAACAGCAAATCATTTTAAGTAATTTTAAGCTATGAATATTAAAAATTGGACAATAACATTTTGTTATAAAATGAACACTTCTTAAATAAAAAGTTAAATTATTTTAATTTTAAATAGTTTAAAAATCCTTAAAAACCTTAAAAATTGTATTTCAACATTTTGAAACATATACATCTAGTTTTACATTTATTAAAATTGTAAGTTATTATTGACATTTTTTCAGAACTTCTAAGCATCTTTTAAAATTATTCGAATTATTTCTAATTTTTTTAGTCCTGCAAAATAAGAAATATTTCCTTAAAATCTTCCAGATTCACTTTTGACAATTTTTGAAACCTTTTTAAATATTCTTTTAAATAAGAAAATGTATATTATTTTATGGGTATTAGAAAAATTTTCAAACAAAAAAGATCAATTTATGACAAAAAAGTGGATTTTCCAAACAAATAATTGATCTTCCAACCAAAAAAATTGCTGAATTTACAAGCCAAAAAACGACCTTTCTATAAAATAGTTGAATTTTCAATACAAAATTATGGATGTTCAATAAAATAGTTGATTTTTCAACCAAAAAAGATTTTCTAGTAAAGAAAAAAAGTGTCAACCAAATTATTGAATTTTTAAACCAACTAAATTTTCACAGAAAAGTTTAATTTTTAACCCGAGATTATTAATTTACAACCGGAAAAGTTACTTTTTATCAAATAGTTGATTCTGAAACTGAAAAATATTTTTCAGCCTGGGAAGAAAAAAATGTCAACCAGATTGTTGCATTTTATAATCCAAAATAACAAATTTTCTACAAAACAGTTAAATTTGTAATCCATCAATATAAGTTTTCAAGAAAACACTTGAATTTTTATCCCGAAATTGAGAGTTTAACAAAAAACTTGATTTCAAAAAGTATGTGCCCTGATTCTGTTGAATAACAATTCTGAAAAAATTTAGTAGTAATATATGGTCGTTTTTTGATCGATTTATGGAAAAATTTATTTTTTAATTTTTTTAATTTTCTTGGTTTCTATCAAGTATGCGATAACTTTCAACCACCTTACGAAATGCGGAATATTCCACTTTGATCTAATGCATGCATTTATTTTGCGGAATTCCAAGCTCGTTACCTGAAAATTAGAATAATCGAAAATAGTGAACGTAGCAAAATTCTACACCGGGCACTAAAGGGTTAACCAAAAAATATATTTCATTCAAGAAAGAAAAAAATTGTCAGCCAAATTGTTGAATTCTCAAGCTAAAAAGAAAAATTTTTCTACAAAACAGTTGAATTTTCAACCAAAAATAATGAATTTTTCAAAATAAATTTATTTTTATCAAATTTACCGGTTCACAATCATATCTCTGTCAATGAAATTGAAAAATTCGAAATTTAAAGCTAAAAGGTTTCCATTTGAAGTTATAAAAACTGAGCTGAGAATCATTTAAAGTAATTTTAAGCTAGAAATATTAAAAATTGGAAAATTATTGTCATTATAAATAGTTTTAAAATCCTTGAAAGGCTTTAAAATTTTTTCTCAACATTTTCAAACATCTACATGTTGTTTTACATTTATTCAAATTTCAGATTTTTTTGACATTTTTGGAAATCTTTTTAAATCTATTTAAATATTCTCTTAAAATTAATTTTTTTTTTCAATAAGAATTCATTTGCAATTTTCCTAGGAATTTTAAGAAAATGTTTTTTATTCTTTTGAAGCCTTTCATAATTCCTAAAAAGCTCCTAAATTTTTGGTTCGAAATCTGCAAATAGAACAATTAAAATTGTAACGTTTAAAGTTTAGTTTTTTCGGTATTTGTTTTATAATTACTGATTTCAAATTAACAGTAACATATTTCTAAATATTAAGCAATTTTTCTTTTTCTGAATTGCAAAATTTCAAATTTTAGACTAAAAGAATATTTTGAATTTAATAAAATACTATAATTATGAATATATTGCTTTAAAGTTATTTTAAAATTGAAAATAATTGATAAAGTTTCAATTGAGCGTTTACATTTGTTTAACAATTAGGACTTTCCAATTGAAAAAATTTGTTAAAATATGAAAATTTTTAACTTTTAAACAGATTACGAATCTTTTTGTAAAATCAAGTATTATTAAACTTTGTAATCTTTTATGTACAGTTCAATTTAGAAAAATCATTATAATTTATATTCCTCAGCTTAAAAACTAAAAAGATATTTACCTAAAGTTGTAGATTTCAAACGGTCCTAGTTTTTAATTTAATTTGTCATTTTTTACAGGAAATCCATTTTTTTGTTAAAAATGCGAGTTTTTGTTGAAAGCTTGTTTTTATGGGTTAAATCCAACTGTTTTTTATTTAAAATTAAAATCTTTTTTGCTAAAATATGAATGATGATAATTTAATGAAATTTGATGACAATTCATGTTTTAGGATGAAAATTCAAAAACTTGGTTGAAGGCTGAACTTTTTTCTTAAAAGTTAATTTTTTGGTTAAAAATTTATTTTTACTTTATTGAAAATTAATTTTTTAAACTGAAACTCCGAATATTTTGTTGAAAATTGAACTGATTGGTCGAAAATTAACTTCTTAGTAAAAAATTCATATTTAAATGTTTTGTAGAAAATTTGTTTGTTTTTTTTAATTGAAAATTAATTACAAATAAAGTTACCAAATCTTAGAAATGAAAAAAATATGAACCAAAAATTATGAAAAAAAGTTTTTGTTGTAACAGTTGAAAATTTATATAATAAATAAGATACAATAAATAATGAAAAATAAATAATAACTCAATAAATAGAAAAAATAATCTTCTTAGTTGAAATTTTAAACTCCTTGGTTTACAAAATATTTATTTCGTCGAAAATACGTATTTTTTGGTAGAAAATACATTTTTTTCAATTTCACTATCTGGTTAAAAATGTATGCATTTGGTTAAAAACTACGTATTTAGTTGAAAATTAGTGTTTTTCTTTGTAGAAAATTAATCTCTTTTTTGTTGTTGAAAATTCATCTTTCGTAGTCATAAGTTAATTTTTTTCTTATTGAAAATGTTTTTATTTGTATTTTTCGTGCAAAATTAATTTTGTTTGCATAAAAATTTTTATTTTTATTATTTTGTTAACAATTGATCTATTTGTTTAAAAAGTGAATTTTTGGGTTGAAAGCTAATTTATTTTATTGATTTTTTTTAAATTGAAAACTAAACTTTTCTGGTCAAAAATTTCACTGTTTTATTGAAAATTCCTCTTTTTAGATAGAAAGTTAATCCTTTTAGATAGAAAATTTATCTTTCGGTAAAAAGGTTATCTTATTTCGATAAAATATCATCTTTTTTGGTTAAAACTTGAATTGACTTCTGAAAAGTACCTGTTTTTGACTTGAAGTTAAACTTTTTTGTTCAAAATTCGTCTCTTTTGCTTGAAAGCTGAACTTTTTGTTGAGAATTAATAACTTTTTTCGTTAAAAATTGAGTTTTTTTGTTGATAATTCATCTTTCTTTGTTAAAAACTTAACTTTTTTGTTCAAAATTAATCTCTTCTGGTACGAAATTATTATATTTCCGTTACAAATTTAACTCCAGAGTCAAGAATTTAGCTTTCTGTGACAAAAGTTAAATTTTTTCTGGAAAATTCATCTTTCTTTGTTGAAAATTCATCTTTTTTATTGATAATTTTACTACTTTGTTGAAAATGCAATATATTTCGACTTGAAACCTTATATTTATATATATTTAGGTATATTTATATAGTATAATACTTATACGGTAAATATTATATTTATTTATATTTATTTTATATTTATATGGAAATATTTAAAAATAAAAAAACAATCATTGTTGAATAGTTATTGTTATACATGCTTAAATTCAAACTGGAAAAAACTTTTGTATTCAAAATAAAAAACTAATTTAATCTATTAAAAAAAATGCACCGCCATTAAAATAATACATGTTTTTATTAATCGTTCTTAAAGCTCTATTGAAAATTTAATAGACTTCTAAAAGATACGTTATTTTGATTTAAAAATGCAACTTTTTGTTAAAAAATCGTCTCTTTTGCTTGAAATTTCAACTTGTTGGTTTTAAATGCTACTGTTGAGTATCGTTGAAAATTTATCTTCTCGGGTTCAAAAGACAAATATTTGAGTTGTTAGTCGAAAAAAAGTCATTTCTTTTGTTAAGAATTCATTTTTTTATTGAAAATTTCACAACTTTGTTAAAAATGCAATATATTTTGATTTGAAATCTTAAGCATATGGTATATTTATATGGCAAATATTATATTTATATTTAACTTATATTTATATATTAAATTTATCAAATAAAAAAGCAATCAATATTGAATAGTTCTTATTATACATGCTTAAATGTAAACTGGAAAAGAACTTTTATTTAAAAAATAAAAAACCAATTTAATCCATTAAAAAAAAATGTACCGCCATTAAAATAATACATGTTTTTATTAATCGTTCTTAAAGCTACTATGTTTATTTACATCGAAGTAAAGAACTGAGAAAAAAGCGAAGATAGTACATTTACAATGTCCGAAGAAACTTCGCTTTTCGAACAATCGAGAGAAACAAAACCAAATTAATATTCTTAAAATAAAATAAATTTTACAGAGAAGTCAAGATTCCAAAAATAAAGAAATTCTAATCACAAATTAATATTATTCGTATGAAATTTTCGTAACTCCAAGAAGAAATCAAGGCGGAAGCGTCTTTGATTGAAAAGAAAAGAAAAAACAGAACTTAACGTAACTGAGTCATAATGACTTTCAAAAATATATTTTAATGGTACGATTGAAAGTAAAAACACACCGTCAACTCTCCGTTATCAAGGAAATCATTATCACGATTCTATTTACAAGATGTTAGATCCATAAGAAATTGTTTCCTGATTTTTGGAAATCAACAATCGGGTTAAAAATTGAGTTTAAGGTACGATTTTTCATCCGCAAATGATGAAATCACCTTCACACGGTTAGCTGCCACTTCACAATCTTTTCTGTGGATTAATAACAATTGCAAAACTCTAACTTGACAAAACTTTCTATTACTTATTTGCACACCGTAATCGTATAGGAAAATTGAATTTTTTATTTTTATACGTGGGTTGAAAAAACTGGTAAAATGAGATGCTCAAATGTCGCGAATGTTAATGATTGAAAAAAATAAAATGAATTTGTCTTGTTTTTTGGTGAGATATTGGGTGGGTACTTAGTTTAGATAATTTTTTATTCCATTTCGAGGTCTGAATCTCCTCCTGATAAGTCGCTCTCATAACCGGCTGGGGCGGCACGAGGAGGTGATCTCGATTTGGATTTCCTGTCGACTCGAGAATGATCCCCGCTTCCGTTTTCGAAGTTTGACCTTCTCTCGTTGTCAATGAATAGGGAAGTTTGGCTTTTTGGCGGACTCACCAAATCAATTTCCTCAACGTGCCTACTACTACTTCCTCTCTGCGAATATATATATATATTTTTTTTTATTGAAACAGGAAATGCAAGACGCAAATTTAAAATGTTCAGAAATTAGCGTTTGATCGGTTAAATTTCTAAACAATTGGAATAATTTCTAGGTTCGATCGATTTGATATTTAATCCGTAGAAAAGTTTATTTGGTTCAATTTTCCATCGTTTTCAATTTCTTTTTTCATTTAAATTAACTTTAAAGAAACTTGTTACATTTCCAGTCACTGATTCAAGTAACGAACAGGGTGGTCGTTTTAATCGAAGAAAAAAATTCCGGTCATTTCCCGGCTCGTAAACACTTTTCACTGTCAATTAAATTTAAGAATTCGAACTCCGAAGCTAACCATTTTTCCATTTGAATTAATGAAAAATGAACTGGAAATTAAAGTACTCAAAGTAAAACTCTTAAAATTTTAACTTTTAAAATTGTAGTTTAAAATTCTTTCAATTAAAAAATGTTGTTTTTAAATGGTCAATAACTAAAAAATTTAGAACTTTTTATCAATTGTAGAGTTCAATGGTGCAGATTCTTTTCAAAATATATCCATGTTATCATTTTCTAACTTCTAAATTGTAGAATCAATGAAAAATTGATTTTTTTTTTTAGAATTTTAGTATTTTAACCAATTTTAAGATAGAAAAATTAAAAGTTAAAAAAAATGTTTTTATTCATTTGAAGCCTTTCATAATTCTTACGAAGCTTATAAATTTTTTGTACAAAATCTGCAAAAATCTAAATTTTGTTTTAAATCAGGCCATAACTAATTATGCCGGAATTTCGGTAAGAACAGCCGGATTTTGTCGAAAGACACACTTCGTTTAAATTATTTGAAATAATTTCAAGTTCTTAATTAATTAAAATTTTTCAAAAGATCTGAATATCTCTTAAAATTGGCCAAATAATTCCACAAATAATAAGTGTTCCACTGTTATTTATACATAAAAATTCAAAAATTGAACTTGCAAATAAATCATTTATTAAATAGAAAAATTAAAATTGTAACTTTCTAAGTTTAAAAGCTCCTATACATTTTAAAGATTCAATGCTTTCTATACCAAATCATTCAGTTTCAAATTAAATAAAATTAATTAACAAATTTATTAATAAATTCAATTTTTTAAATAATTAATTTATTTATGTCTACAGTTGATCAAATAAAAACGTTTTCTATCCCTAATTTACAATTTTTTAAGTCTTCCAAAACTGAACTTTAAAATTCTTTAAATTAAAAATGTACGCTTAAAAATCAAAATCGAAAATGGCAAATTTTGTTCGGAAAACGATTTTCGAATTACGCATTATATGCTGAATAATATCATTATTAAAATATAACGAAAATTGAACAATTTGCAATTGAAGAATTTTATATTGCAAAATCTTCAAATTGAAAATTAAAATTAGTTTTTCTTATTCTTAAATCTTAAAAGTTTAACTTTTCAAAAATAATGTTGTAAGTTTAAAATCTTTAAAATATAAATCTTGAAAATGGAATAATTAGCAATACTATATTTTCTAAATTCCAGAATCCTCAATTGTAACTCTACAAAATTGCAGAAATTTAAATTATAATTTTTTTAAATTGATGTTTTTAATTTTGAACAGTTTTACAACTAAATATAATGCGAGTTTTGAGTTTAACAATGAATAATTCTTCAATTTGGAAGATTTAGAATTGAAAACTATTGACTTTTTATCTTCAAAGTCATATAAATTGAAGAATTTTCCATTTTAAATCCACGAAATTCTAGAACTTTAAATTTAAAATCTTTAAAATTACTCTCCAAAATAAACATACATAACAATCTAAAAAACTGAATAATTTGCAATTCTATATATTTAAAATTAAATATTTTGCCATTATAACTCTCGAAAAGTGTAAGACATTGATTTTTTAATCTTTAAAATCATCTATATTTAGAAATTCTTATTTACACCTTTAAAATTGAAAAAGTTTCAGGCTAAAATCAGGTTAAAATTGCAAACCTTGAAAATTGAATAAATTGCATGTTCTATATTTTCAAACTCCAAGAATTCTTAATTGTGACTCGTCAAAAATTTTATTTTTAATTTTGAAAAGTTTAAAAACTAAAAACTAAGCAATTTTTAAGTTTTACAATAAATAATTCTTTAAATTTTGTGATTTACGTTTCAAATTTCTCGAATTCGGAAGATTTAGAATTAACTTAGGAAAACAAAGAACATTTTTTCAACTATACGATAGTTGATATTTCAAGCGACCAAAATTTTAAGTTTATTAAAAAACAGTACGATTCAACCGAAAAAGATGAATTAATTTCATGCGAAAATTTGCATTTTTAACCATAAAAGATTAAATTTCTACCTCAAGCGTTGAATTTTCTATAAAAATGGTTGAATTTGCTACGAAACAGTTGAATTTTCTACAAAAATTGTTGATCTTTCAACCAAAAAACATTCAGTCAACTAAGAAAAAAATTCAGCCAATTTGTTTTAATTTTCAAAAAGAAAAGAATATGAATTTTGAAAAGAGAAAATGCGATAAATAAATAAATTTTTAAATAATTTATAGGCTAAAGAATAATATTGTAAATAAACAATTAAGCTCATTTTTTACTAATTTTTAAATATTATGTTAGAGAACCGAAAACTTTGCTTAGAAAATCAAATTGATTTTTTACTGCATTAATTTAATTAATAAAATAAATAAGAAGTAAAAAATAATAAATAAATCTCAAACGATGGAAAAATTAACCGAATGAACTTTTCTACGGGTTAAATGTTTATACGGTTAAACATAGAAATTATTCTAATTTTAATTTAATTTTTTTTTAATTTTATAATTCGTTAAAACGTTTAACCAGTCAAGCGCGGAGCACTATATGTTACCTAATTATTCAACTACTTACTTTAGGTGTGGTAAGATCGATTTCTTGAATAACCTTATTTTTATTTCCTAATTGTACTGGAGGATCAGGACTTTTGCTCGAGACGGAAGGGGGAGAAGTACTCTTTTTAAAATCCGGATTACGTCTCGATATGGATATTGTTGAGCTAGCTGCTGATAGAACTTCTTCCTCTGAATCAGCCAGATCTTCATTTATTAACTCTCTTCCAACATCAATTTCCTACACAAATTAGAAAATAAAGGATACAAATAATCACAAAGTGAAAACATCTTGAATCCTATAATAATACTAGTTCAGAATGGCCGCAAAATCTTCTTTTTTTATTAATTTCATGACTTTTCTCAGGCCATTAATATTTATC
The DNA here is from genome assembly GCF_010883055.1 of Belonocnema kinseyi. Classification (NCBI taxonomy): domain Eukaryota; kingdom Metazoa; phylum Arthropoda; class Insecta; order Hymenoptera; family Cynipidae; genus Belonocnema; species Belonocnema kinseyi. The sequence goes on along the minus strand of NC_046665.1, from coordinate 84,911,145 downwards.
TACCAACATTCTTATCTTGTAACGATAAAATTCAAAAAAATTCAAGGTGAATTTAATGAAATTCGAGTGAATCGAAAACAATCAATAAATATGAAAAAATTAATTGAATTCAGTAAGTTTGAAATAAGTTTAGAAAATTTCCAAAGAATTCAATAAAACTCCTAATAATTCAAAGTGAGTTTAAAACAATTCCAGATGCATAAAACAAAATATAAAAAAATCCAATGATTTAAGTAGTGAAAGTTCTGGGCGAATTTAAAATGAATTCGAATTAATTGCAAAAAGTATTTGACAATCTTTGAATACCTACGATATCCCTTAATTCTTATGAATAAATTCTTTGAAATCCATTAAAATAATAGGTATTACTAAATTTCGTGAAATTTTATGAAATGAGATATTTCCTGAATGTCTAGAAAATCGATTAAAATGAGTTTTTCAAATCTCTTAAGATCGATTAAATCCTTGGAAATTGCTTGGACTTTTTTTAAAGATCTCTTTAAAATTGGCATTGGAATCTTTTGAAATTCCATCAAATATTACAAACCCTTTGCAATATTTTGAAATCGCTTTACACTTTTAAAAGCTCTTGAAAATGTTTTGAAATTTATAAAAATATACTGAAATTTTTTAATTCTTTGAAATCCCATTTAATTACTGAAATAAATTGAAATTTCTTCGGAATTTTTTAAAAAGTAACCTAAAATATTTAAAATCCTTTCAAATCCCTTGAAATCCCTTGAAATCCCTCGAAACCTTATAAAGCTTTTGAAGTTTTCTCGAAATTTTTCAAAATACCATAAAATGGGTAAATAATTTGAAATCATATGAAATTACTTAAATAAATAGAATATTCCTTAGAATTTTTTAAAATACCCTAAAATATATGAAGTTCTTCCAAATATTTTTGAAAAACCTTGTTTGTCTAGGTTTTTGGAAATTCCCGAAAACATTTCGAATCTTTTAAGATTCCCTGACACTATGTAAAGCTCTTGAAAATTCCTTGGATTTTTTAAAAATATCATAAAAGCTTTAAAATCCTTTGAAATCCCTTTTATTTATTAGAGCTCTTGAACATTGCTTGGAAATTTTTAAAATGCTCTAAAAAATAAATAATTCTTTAAATCTCTTCAAATTATTGAAATCAATTAAATATTACTTGGAATCTTTAAAAATACCACAAAATATTTCAAAATTTTAAAAATCCTTTAGAAGCACTTCAAATTATTGATATTTACCGTAAAATCTTTCAAATCCTTTGAAATCTTTTGAAATCACTTGAAATTTTGTAAAGATCTTCAAAATTGGAATTTTTAAAAAATATCGTAAAAGCTATAATATCCTTAAAAATTTGTTTAAATTATTGCAATATATTAAAAAATCCTTGAAATCTTTTAATTCCTTTTAAATTTTCTAAAAGCTCTACACTTTATGAAGCCCTTCAAAATTATATATTCTTTGGAATACCTTCAAATGATAGAAATCTATTTAAAATTCCTTGAGACATTTTAAAATACCCTACAATATTTCAAATCGTTTGAAACTTTTTAAAGTTTTTGAAAATGTTTTGGAAGTTTAAAAAAAACCATAAGACCTATAAAATTCTTAGGAACACCTATAAATTATTTAAATCTATTGAAAATTTCTTGTAATATTTCTAAATACCCTAAAATAATTCAAAACCTTTAAAATTCTCTGAAATCTATTGACCATTTAAAAATCATTATTGATTATTGACCTTGAATTCATTAAAATCTTTAGGAATACCTTTAAATTACTGGGATGTATTAAAAATTCCTTGAAATATTTTAAATACTTTAAAATCTTCTGAAATTCCTTGACACTTTTCTAAACTCTTTAAAATTGCAATTTTAAAATTGGAATATAAAAATACACTAGAATCTTTAATATTTTTTAGAATACATTCCAATAATTAAATTCTATCTAAAGTTTCTTGGAATCTTTGGAAACACCCTCAAATATTGCAAACCCTTTATAATATATTGAAATCTCTTGCACCTAATGATAGTTCTTGAAAACTTCTTGGAAGTTTAAACAATAGCTGAAAATTCTTGGAAGTTACTTCAAATTATTGAAATTCAGTTAAAAAAACGGAATGCCTTAGAATTAAACAAAATATATACATTGGTTTCTTTCAAATTACTGAAACCATTTGAAAATTCCTTGGTATCTTTTCAAAGACTCTGAAATATTCAAAAAAAGTTCAAGAAAATTTAGAAATAGGTACACGGAGAAAAATTTCAAGAGATTAATTCACGAAAGCCCATGATTTTAGAGCTGCAATTTTTATGTGCTTTAAAGTCTCGGAGTCTATGATCTAAAAGCATAGAATTCGAGACCTGACCACAAAGGAACGTGGCCTAATGCCTGAAATGTCGAGACCTATGCTTTAAAAGCATACATTAAAAGCGTGATAAAACCAAGGAGCAGCGCCGTGAATTAATCACATGCAATTTTTCTCTGTGTACACATTTCGGGAGATTAATTCACGGCACTGCTTCCTGATTTTATCACGCAATGGAGCGAGAACTAATATCTCGTAACCCTTGCTTTTAGAACATAGATCTCGAAGTTGCAGGCATTAGGCCATCCTTCTTTGCTCTCAGGTCTCGAATTCAATGCTTTTAGATCGTAGAGTCGGAGACTTTAAAGAACGTAAAAATTGTAGCTCTAAAATCACGCACCTTTGATCTTTTTATTCTAAATAGTGACTATAGTCACTCTCTGACTCTTCCCTCATTTAAAAGTTTTTCATGACCAGCGGCCACCCTTTAGCTTTAAATTAAATAAACTGTAGTCCCATAGTCAGATTAGCAAGGAATATAGTAGGATAACATATTTTCTTTTTTTTTATAATATCATTTTTAATTGATTATAATGCCTATAATGCCGCTATCTAGCATGTTTGTGAGATAACGAATGCTTATGTATATATTTGTACTATAATGATACAATGGAACATTCATTAGTTACGGTTGTTAACCAAATTATTCAATAAAGCATTAATTAGTTTGTCCTCTACATTAAGAAAATGAGGATTATCTATACTTTCGTTTTCACTTTAACGGCCTTCTTCAATTCATTTGGTGAATATAATAATATTATAACCTACAAATTCAAAAGTATTGGAAGATATATATGGTTTTCGGTGATCCTTTCTGTGACAATAGTGTCATTCAGAGAAGAAATTAATCATTTGCTAATCAGTTATTAACAAAAACGTAGGGATGTGTTATCTCCGAAACTAAGGAAGGTACAGAGATGATTCTTCAAAAAATTTACATATTTTTGGTTTCTAAAATTGGTGTATGTGTTGTCAATGAGCAAAAAGTTGCACTTGTATGTTTAAAAAATTATTTTCTTTCTGGAAAAATACAAAAGACTACGATAATCGAGGCAACCGCACTCTCAGCAGGGGACTTTTCTGGTGCTACTGCTACACGCGCTGTTGTACTTTTCCAAGAAGAAAATAATTTTTTAAACATTTAAGTGCAACTTTTCGCTCATTGACAATACGTGCAACATTAACAGAGGCCAAAAATGTGAAATTTGCTTCATGCATCATCTCTGTACGTTCCTTAGTTTCGGAGGTTTCACCTCCCTACCTTTTGTTAATAACTTGTTAATAAATGATTATTTTTTCTCTACATCACTGTACACAGAAAGTTGAGTACTTTTTCACCTTTCACGCACTTGCAAAATAACTTCTAAACATCTGAAAATTTTGAAGCTCTGTATCTGTATTAGCAAAACCTTCACCTGCAACATGCATGTTGTCACATATTTTTAGAATTTTTTTTTGCTGAAATTTTCACGAAAACATTTATAGAATATACAGTTACAGAATTTAGAAATATCAAAATTTACAAATTTTAGATAAATGAGAAAGTTTGCCACTTTACAACCTTAAATATTGATAAAACTTTTGTTTATCTACATTAGGATGACTTATTTTATAAGACTGAACAAATTATTTCAAATCACTTAATGAAAGTTTTTCAATTCATTTTGAAGGAAAATAATAATTTTATCTTACGATTAGTTGTTCTACATTTTTTGGGTTTCGTAGCCCCGGGCTCAAACCCTTATATAGTTTCGTTTGGGTGTCTCTCCGTCCGTCAAACTTTTTTCAAAGGAGGGGAAGTAATAGATGGGACATTAGGGGAGGGGACATAGAGGTGGCGGCGGTGTGAGGTCACGAGGGGGGGA
>NC_046665.1:84899326-84906815 GCF_010883055.1 Belonocnema kinseyi | reverse complement strand
ATGAGAAGTGAGGGGAGGGAAGGAGAATTGAGGTTGGCCTTATGCAGGGAGGGAATGGGAAGGAAAATGAGGGGATGGGAAACGAGGGGAAGTGGGAGAAGGTGGTAGACATGAGAGGAAGTGAGCAAAAGTGAGATGGGAAATGAGGGAGGGGAAGTAAGCAGAAGTGCCCTAGCTTTCCCTCCCCTTACTTCCTTACCTCTAATTTTTCTACCCTCCTCTCACTACCCACCCAGATAAAAAAAATAAATAAAAATAATAAAACTTCTAACTAAAACTAAATTAAACTTCCTTGAAGGTGCTTGGGGCCTGCTTTTCCTATTTTCTCTAAACATTAGGCATATGGTGTCGTCGTCAAAAGGCACATTTTTTAAGCCTCGACTTTCGAAACTTCCCAAAACGAGCTGGAAGTCTTAAAAAATCTGAAAAAATTCACAGACGCTCCTTAAGATGCCTAGAATGCAATCTTGTTTTCAGAATTTCGAAATATCAAATTCTTTGCTAATTACCAACTGTTTTTCGCAAAATCTAATCTTGGAAAGAAATAATGATATGGAGTTGATTTATGGCTTAAAATGTGCAGTTTTGCAACTTGATTCAAGTACACTTTAAAAAAATGAAATTAGATCGATTTTTCGCGAAATACTTCTTTACGAATATTACATGATTTGATAAAAGTAGGCACCTTAGAAAAATTGTTAGAAAAAAAGTATCCATTTCACAACAATATGGACCTCAGAGGGAAGGGGATACTTGGTCACTCGCAGGGCGACGACTTTAGTATAAATGTATAAATGATCTTTGTAATCAGAAATTGGATTAAAATTAAATTAAAACAGTAAAACCTTAATCAGGGTGGGGTAACAACTGTTTAAACGTTCGTTTCCCGGCTTTCTCCCAGTTTTCTGGGTGAATATTCGAGATTTCTTCCGGGTTATAAAAAAACTAACTCTCTTTGAGAAACTAACCGTTTTTTCACATATATCATTAATTGCGCAAGTTGATAAGTATTAGCAAATATTTTTGCAAGAAATTGATTGATTTTAAATCATATAATAAGTAGGATAAGAGAATTTTTGTGTCTAATAAAGGAAAATACAGAGATGCGTTTTTATTACACACTAGCGGTAAATGCCCGCGCGCAAATTGCACTTTTCATGTCTCTGAATTTCTTTTTACTAACATAAAAATATGCAAATTTGAAAATCCATTATTAAAACAATTTTTAATATAAGGTTTTAAATATTTTTGAAACACTAATTAATAATTTCCATTTACAAGCGTCTGAAATTTAAAAAATACGTGAAAGATTTTGGACAATTAGAAAAAGGAGGTGAATTGTATGATTTCTCACTCGAAGCGATAAAAATTAAACAATTTTAATTTTAATTGGAAAATCAAGAAACTATTATGATTTTAGATTCGAATTTCGAAATAAATAGGACAATGTTAAAACGTTAAAAATTGAATATTTTAAGACTCGAATTTTGGAAGCATTCAAAATTAGATAATTAAAGATCGAAAACTTTTCAATTTGAATAAGTTGAAATTCAAAGCGATTAATATTTGACAATTTAATATTGAAAACTAAATTGTATCTTTCAGTAAAAGCTTATGAATTTCTAGAATTTTAAATTGTTATTACATAATAAAATTATAAGTTAATATTGAAGCTCATTAGACACATCTTTCTAAAATGAAAAAATGAATTGAATTATTTTAAAGAAAAAACTTTCAAAATACAGTGAAACTCTTCAAATAGTTCCCATCCACCGTCAACCCCAAAATCGGCGCTATAGAAGAATTTCACTGTAAATAGTAATTTTAAATAGGAAATGTTAAAAATAAAGAAATTTCTACTCCGGAACAATCAAGCTTATACAAATGCGAACTTTCTTTAAAACAGGAAACAATGTTAGTGACCAAAAATTTTGATATTAAAACTTTTTTATACTCAAACTCTGGAAAATTTCAATTATTTGAAGTAAATTTAAATCGCTTAAAAACTAATAATTTTGAAATTGCTAATTATGCTTTCCAAAATTTAACCAATTCAATTTTAATTGTAAAATTAAAACCTACGAAAGGAAAAAACTAAAAATTTAGCGTTCATCGCAAAAGTTCAGCACTCTAAAATGATAACCATTCTAAATTGCCGAAATTATCCACTTATTGATGTATTAATTGCAGGTGGTCAAATCTTCCTTTAGAATTATTATTCATTCTAGACATTTTAGAACCGAATTTTTTTCAATTTGAAATTATTTATTTGTTTAAATCTTCAAATAAAAATCGGACCATTTTAAGATCTTCCACTGAAAATTAAAAATTAAAATAAAGAACAGAAAAAAAATATTGCTATGATATTATTTCATTTTTTTACATTGTGCAATTTTAAACTTTTCAATTCGAAATTTCTTTATATTTACATCTGAAATTATTAAATTCAAAACTGATTATTAAGGCTTTTAATTTTTAATTTTTAATATATAATAGCAAGATGGTCCTGAAATTTTGAATATTTAAATTTGAGACTACAATATTGTGAAATTTAAAATTCTAAACCTCCAACAGTTAATCTAAAAAATAATATAAGAAAAACCTTACTTTCAAGGCCTCAATTTATAAACTGTTTTAGAATTGCACATTCAAAACTATATATAATTTTAAAATCAAATTGTATAAATTTGAAAGACGATAAATATCTTATTAATCAGTATCATACAATGTAGTATGAAGTGATATTTAAAACAAATAGATAGATTTTTTTGCTAAAAGATGTGATTCTGTCAAATCGAATATCACTGTGATTTTCATCATTCGAAATTGTAGAATTTTGAATAATTTCTAATTGGAAACTTTCAAGAATTACAAAATGCGCGAATTAGAAAATACAGGAAATCTCCTAGTGTAATATTTCTATCCGGGCTTTATCCCGGTTTTCACCCGGTAGGTGGCCGCCCTGTTAATGTATTATGGTTCTCAAGACTTCTTTCTTTCTATCTTTCGCCTATGTCTCATTGGGTCATCCCAATTTTTTTTTCTTCGTCGACATAAAAAAATTAATGGACACTCTTTCACTTTTGGAGATATCAATTGTTGAGTACAGTCGCGTGACCTCACCATCCACGCACAACAACAGACACAGTGAGGCGAAATCGAACATAGTTTAAAATAACTTTTAGAACAAATTTCTAATAATTGGTAAACATATTTTCTACTCTCAGTATCCCTTAGATTCAAAGCGCGAGCAGGAAATAATTTTGCATCTTAATTTTCATTTGGTGATTTTACCATCAAATGTTAATAATAAAAATTTGTTATTTACTGATGTTTGATTTTCAAAATCCAAAATGACGGATCCAAAATCATGGATATTAAATAGTAAACATGTATGGATCGCAATAAAACTGGTGGCAGTTTGGTTTTTGTGGTCGCTAAATTCAAATCTGATGTTAGACTTTCAAAATTCAAAATGGAGGATCCAATATGTCCGACATGAAATATTAGATATGTTTGTATCTGGATAAAATTGGTGGTACATAGGTATATGGGGTCGCTGATTTCAAATATGATCTTGGACGTCTAAAATTAAAAATGGCGGATCCAATATGGCAGAAATAAATTATTAAAAAGTTCAGACCTTGATAAAATTTTTGATACTTAGGTTTTCGGAGTCGATTAATCGAAATCTGGGGTTAGATTTTCAACATTCAAAATTTCGGATTCAATATGGCCGACATGAAATATTATATATGTTTGGATCTGGATCAAATTGGCGGTACATAGGTTTATGGGGTCGCTGATTTTAAATGTGATATTGGATTTTTAAAATTTTAAACGGCGGATCTAATATGGCGGACATGAATTATTAAAAAAGTTTCAGACCTTGCTAAAATTGGCGATACTTAAGTTTTTGGGGTCGATGAATTGAAATCTGGGGTTCGATTTAAAAAATTCCGGATCCGATATGGCGGACATGAGTTACTAAATTAAAAATCAGATTTAATCTTATGTGATGATAAAAAGTTCGGCTTCTTTCTGCTACTATCTGCGAAGTCTTCTACATTAAAGGTATGTTCAAATTATTAATGTAAATTTATCTTTACGATCTTGTAATTTTAAAATTTCGAAGCTTTATGCGTATAGAAAAAATTATTGTTGAAACGAATAGAGACTTTTGACTTACCAACCATGTATAATTTCTTATTCTATATCCAAATTTTCAGCCCCTATATACATTAACATTGAAAAAAATTAGAGGGAAAACCGTCAACAACTGAAATTTAGTGATTGTAAATTCTCTTTCGTTAAAGCTCTTTCGGCCTTAACGAACACATTCTGATCTCATGTCTCGTGGGACAAAAAGGTTAACGGAAAATTTTCAGATTTAATTTAAAAACAATTTTATTAAATATTTTATTGAACTCAGGACCTACCTTACTGTCAATAACATCGTAGATTATAATACTGGGTATCGGTGATCCCTCACGACGGGTTCTTCCACATCCGATTACTCTCTCCTTATATCCTTTCACTAAAGCGAACATTCGCTTCCACTGAGCCACGCTACTAAGATCTGCGAACCTATCGCAAGCTTTTTCGCTCCATTCTCCACCCCTGAAACAATAATATTTTTTTTCTCAAGTTAGAAAATTTAAGAAACAAATATTTAACTAGATAATTTTCTACTACATAATAAAAAAATATAAAAAATTTCCTCTTCCAATTCAGAAAAAATTGAAAAGCAAAATTGCCTCCCTCCCAACTCAACAAGAATGTTCAAAGAAAAAGAGGTGCTTCCTTCAGTTAAAAAAAAACTTTAAAATAAACATTTCCTCCCCTTCAACTCGATAAAAATCTTTTTAAAAAATGAACCTCTTGCAATTCAGAAATATGTCCTCTTTTTCAACTCAATGTAATGTTTAAAAATGAAAACTTTTTCTCAAAAAAATAAAAATCGTTGTTTACAATTCAGAAAAAAATTAACAGCAAAATTTGCTCCCTTCCAACTCGATAAAAGTATTAAGAATAAAAAATGTACCTTTCCAATTTAAAAAAATGAACACTAAAATGTCCTCCGTTTCAACTCAATATAAAGTTTAAAAATAAAAAGTTTTCCTCTAAATAAGAAAAAAAATTAAGATTAAAAATTCTTTCCTTTAATTCACTAAGTCCTGAAACATTAATATATTTTTTCCTCTCATTAGAAAAATGACTTTTAAAATATTTAGTTGGAAAATTTTCCACTGTATATTAAAATAAAGTTGTAACATTTAAACTTGACTAACACGTAACAAGATTTATAATGACAACCATCAGTGTTCTTAAAGTTTACATGTTCTTGTTTACTGAAAGTTGGCACAAGTTAAGTTCCACTTTAGAATATTCTGAGTTGCGAGATTATCTGAAAAGTTTTTATAAGGGTTTCAATCTATGTGAAATAATTTTTTTTCTTTTATTCAAATAATAATTTGTTTTATTGTTTACTTTTAATTATTCATTAATTATTACTGTATACATGGTGGCCGTTTTTTTAAAAACAAATTCCCGGTATTTTTCCGGTTTTCTCCTGGTTCGCAAAAATGATCCTAATTCATTGGGATTAAAAAAATCTGCCCACTTCGCGGGTACATTTTCATCGCCCACTAGGCGCGCGACGTTTAAATCTCGTGCTTCGCGTTCGATAATAGGTTACCTCGAGCTTCGCGCTCAAACATAATTACACCTTGAGCTTCGCGCTCGGATATTTATTCTTTGCATTTGGAATTCTTAAAAAAAAACTTTATCTAAAAGATCTCTTTTAGATGGCAGTATTTATATGCGTTTTCATATTCTGAATTGTCTACTTAATTAAGTACATTTAAAGATTAAGTTTCTCAAAGCTCTGTAGGCTTTGAGGTACAAGTTCTCTTCGTGACACTCGCGCTGCGCGCTCGATTTCCGACAGACATTTGTAAAAAGGTTTTGTTGGATTTTTTTTCTCATAACTTTCGTCGTTTTTCCACACATTTTTTTATATATATTTCTTTAACGTTATTTTCACGAATAAAACAAAAAGTACGCGTCCTATCAAGAGGTGATTCTTAACGAAACTGTAGATCTTTTTTGGGATAACCATTTTTGTTAATTCATATTTTTTCGTATCCTACATAGTTTATCCACAAAATGAAATTTTTTATTTTCCATTATTTTTTGTGCAATCAAAATTTGAATTTTCGATTTGTGAATAAAATCCAAAAATTGGTGATGAAAATCTCGCAAGGCTTTCAAAAAGAAATGTTTTTATTCTTTTGACTTTTTTCATATCGTGCGTTTTTCGGCTTCAAATTTTGATTTTCAGTTGATTAAAAAAAATTTTTTAACGCTATAACTCTGAGAATTTTCTTTTTATCAAAAAAAGTCATAAGGATAAATTGTTTGTACTTTTTAATACTATTAATATCCGTACATAGAATTGTCAAATTCAGAAAAAAGTGGTCTCAAAAATTTTCAAAATGCGCTCACTTTTTGAATTTTTATTAAAAATGGCTGGTTCACGAACTCGTCCTTTCTTTTAGGACCTAAAAAAAGTGTGCCAAAGATGAATGTGATTCGTTCATTTTTTCGAGAGTTATCGTGTTTACGGACGGACGGACGACCGGACGGACTGACAGACAGACGCCATTATGAAAACCTGATTTTAGGATTCAGGGGGTCTCGAAACGGGGAGATCCGTTGAAAAAGTGTAATGTCAAATTTCCGACAATTCTAATACTTTCTCAATCATAAATGATGAGAATGTAAAAATCAAACTGCAAATTTCTTAAATTTTTAACTTTGAAATTGAAGTTTAACCCATTTTTAATTCATTTGAATGTTAGAATACTAAATTTGTCTCCAGGCCCCTCAATAAAAATTAAAATTGTCACCTTCCAATTCAGAAAAACAATTAATAACCAGAAAAAATTAAAACCAACATTTTCTTCTTTCTCACTCTATAAATATCTTGAAATTAAAAAACCCCTTCTTAAAATAAAAAAAAATGAAAGCCAATTACTTTCCATTGAAACCGACAAAAAAATAGAAAATAACAAATTCCCCTTTTCCAATTAAAAAAAAAATTAAAATCAAAATTTCTTTCCTTCCAAATCGAAAAAAATATTTTTAAAACAATGACTCTCATCCAATTCAGAAAAATTTGAAAACCAAAATTCCCTTCTTTTCGAAATCGATCAAAACTTAAAAATGAACAAATGTTCCTCTTACACTTCAGAAAAAATTAAAACCAAAATTTTCTCCCTTTCAAGTCGATCAAAAATAATAAAAGGTTCATCTTCCAGTTCAGAAAAAAAATTAAACCAGAATTTACTGCCTCCCAACTCATTATAAAGCTTAAACATAAAAAGTTGCTCTTTTACAAATCAGAAAAAAATTTTAATAAAAAAATTATCTTTTTCCAATTCATAAAACATTGAAAACTAAACTTTCCTCGTTTGTAACATGACAC
>NC_046665.1:84896076-84899226 GCF_010883055.1 Belonocnema kinseyi | reverse complement strand
TTATAAATATAAAATTTTCCTCTTCCAATTCAACATTAATTAAAAATTAAAATTTTCTCGTTTCAAGCTCAATAAAAATCTTAAAAACTAAAAGATCTGCACGTCTTGTAATCAATAAAAATGTAAATAACACAAAAGTAAATCTCCCAATTCAGAAAAACAATTAACTCCATTGAAACTTTAAAAACAAAAAAATATCTGTCTTCCAATACAGAAAAAATTGAACATCTAAATTTCCTCCCTTCCAACTCAATAAAAATGTTAAAAATAAAGTTTCCCTCTTCGAATTGAGGATAACATGAAAACCAACATTCCCTCCTTTACAACTCCTTCCCTTCCTTTCTACTAAACCGAATTTTTATTTTTTATTTGTGGTTGTAACTCTTACAGTTTACCAATTTTTCATTTCACGGGTTTTCCCAACTCAGTAGCCACCCTGCGTATAACATTGGCTCTTAAATTGATATAGTATCAGAAATATGAGTGGGTTGAGCACTGAAATTACATCTTAATTTATGAGGTTCTGAAACACATAACGTTATCTCTATCGAGCAAATAGGTTTTCGTATTCTCTAAAAGCGGGCCAAGAATGAAAATAACAATATTATCGAGTGCGCTTGCGCATTGCAAGAGAGTGACGCGCAAATGCGTATAATAATGTGCTATTTGAAAGCTCTTACCACCAAATATTCCGTTTGTAATTTTAGAATTTTACAACAAAAATTCTTTATTAAAATAAACTCGTATTTAGAAAGTATAATTCAAATCGAATCTGTCTAAGAAAACTAGAATTTAATTAATTCATGAAGAAAATATTATAAATAAATAATAATTATAATTGATTTAATATTATGTGAATATATATCATTAAATTTATTATTTAATACATTATTAATTCCAGAATACCGTCTACAACTAAATTTAAATAAACTGAAAAATTTGAAAAATTCAAAACATAAATTGCGAAAATTAGCACAAATAAAATACTAATCGACTAAAAACCAGAGTATTGATATTAAAATTTACAACAGATCCTCAAATTCTTATCTTGAATACACATCAGTATCTAATCAAAATAAAACTCAATAATATGAAACATTCATTAGGGGCTAAATCATTTATAATGAAAGAGGTTTTCTCGTCTGCTAATTACTAAAAAACAAAAGTTAAACAATTTGGTAGAAAAATCAACTATTAGCTCGAAAAATGAACTACTTTGTTGAAAATTCATTTTTTTATTTAAAGATTTATCATATTATTTGAGAATTTATTTCTTTGGTCGAAAATTTAACTATTTTGTTGAAAAGTTGTTTTCTTTTTCGTTAAAAATGGATTTTGTTTAATTTTAAATTGAACTATACTATTCCACTTGTAGTAGAAAATTTGTTTTTTTTTTTGTTGAAAATTCGTCTTTTTTGGTACAAAATTATTCCTCCTGGTTCAAAATACAACTACTTAGTTAACAATCTATGTACATACTTCGTTGAAAATTGGCCTTTTGGTAGAAATTTAATCTTTTTATTCAAAAATGTAACTGTTGTTTGAAAACTAATATGTTTTAGTTAAGGATTCAAGTATAAGGTTGAAATTAGTTTTTTTTTGTTTAATTCAATTGTTTCTTATTTTAAATTATAACCTTTTTTAATTAAAAATTTAACTATTTGGTTGAAAATTTATGTATTTTGCGTAAAATGCGTCCTTTTAGTAGAAAACTAATCTTCTCGGTTGAAAAATTTTCGCTTTTGGTTAACAATACAACTATTTGGTTGAAAATTTATATATTTTGTTAAAAATTCGTTTTGTTTGTTTGTACAAAACCAATCTTTTTGGTCAAAAATGCAATTGGTCGTGTTTTTTAAATCATTTTTTTTTAATGGAAAGTAAACCATTTGGTTGAAAATGCAACTGTTTGGGTGAAAATTAACTTTTTTCTTGAAATCTAATTTTTTGCAATGAAAATTTAACTATTCCATTTTTGATTAAAAATTGATCTCTTTTGTTTAAAAATCCATCCTTTTTATTGAAAATTCCTTTTTTGTTCGAAAATTAATCTTCTTGGTTGAGAATTATCTTTTTAGTCAAAGATTGAACTATTTAGTTAAAAATTCATCTATTTTTTTGAAATTGAAAAAGTTTTACTTTTTTTTTAGTATAAATTTCATCTTTTTAGTTAAAAATGGAACGTTTTGGTTGAAAATGAATCTGTTTTGATTGAGGATACATTTGTTTTTCTGAAAAATCGTCTTCTTTGTTTCAATACAAACATTTTATTTTGACACTTCATATTTTTTGGTTGAAAATAAAGAACTGTTTGATTGGAAAAATAAGTCTCTTCAATTTGATGCTTTAAATATTATGTTGAAAAATTATTTTTTTTGGTTACATTAAACGGTTTTGTATTTAAAATTTAACTCTTTTTTTGTTCAAATACCACAAATCATTGGTTGGAAATTTATGTATTTTGTTCAAAATTCGTCTTTTTAGGTAGAAAATAATTTTGTTTGGTAGAAATATTTATAATATAATAAATTATAAAAATGTATGTATTTTGTCAACAAAATTCGTCTTTTTTTGGTAAAAAAATTAATCTTCTTGGTTGAATCTTCTTTAGTTAAAATGTTAACTATTACATTTTCGTTAAAAATGTATCTATTTAGAATGGAAATTCAACTAATTTTGTTGGGAATTCTTTTGTTCTTTTTTTAACAATTATTTTTTAATAATTTAAACTTTACCAATTTGGTTGAAAATTCAACGGTTTGGTTAAAAATTAACTTTTTAATTGGAAATTCATATTTTCGGGTTAAAAATTTTAATTTTTTGATAGAAAACACGTCTTTTTGGGAAAATAATTCAATAGTTTGTTAGTCAATTCAACCATTTGGTAGAAAACTGATGGTTAAAAATTGATATTAATTAGTTTAAAAATTCACATTCTTGGTTACGAAGATATGAGTTATGTAGAAAGTTCCACTATGTAGTTGAAACTTTAACTATTTTGTAGAAAGGTCGTTTTTTTGGTTTGAAAAATTAAACAGTGTGGAAAATTATTTTTTTCTTTATTGACTGAATAATATTTTTCGGTTAAAAATGCAACGTTAACACTTCATCATTTTTGGTTGAAACTTTAACTACTTTGTTAATTCATAA